>NC_069506.1:308505104-308655104 GCF_027579735.1 Bombina bombina
GACAGACCTCTCTGAATGCGGAGAGCAATACGCCTAGCAGGGGGTGTCAAGCAACCCGATCATTAGACCGCTGCTTCATAACTGGTGAGTCTGAAGGCTCGCCAGAAACACGGCCCTCAAGCTCCATACGGAGCTTGATAGATAGGCCCCTATGAGATGGTGATATAAAATGACAAATTGAATATAGAACATACAATTTTAAACAACTTTCCAGTTTACTTCCATTATCAAATTTGCTTTGTTCTCTTGTTATCCTTTGCTGAAAGAACAGCATTGCACTACTGGCAGCAAGATGAACACATCTAGTTAGCCAATCACAAAAGACAAATATGTGCAGACACCAATCAGCAGCAGCTCCCATTAGTATAGGATATGTGCATATTATTTTTCAACAAGGAATACCAAGAGAACAAAGCACATTTGAAAATAGAAGTGAATTTAAAAGTTTCTAAAAATGACATTCTCTATCTGAATCATGCAAGTTTAATTTTGACTTTTTTATCCCTTTAATTTGTCACAGCAGAGAAGGTAACCTAAGTTACAACATGGCAGCTCCCATTGTTTTATAGACACTAACACTTTACCCTTATTTTTTCAACAGCTAATGAAAATATTTTAAAAATACATCAACATGTTATTCATAGACTAATCTTTTCATTGAATGCGTCATTCTATCTAGCATTTATTAGTGTTTAATGTCCCTTTAAGAAAACTGAAAAAAAGGCTTCTATTTATTTTTTTTGGCTCATAGACTAAGAACAAATGTGACACACTCATAATTAATTCCAACGATACAGCTTATAATGGGCAATCAGCACTCATTGACAGCATAGGTACGACTACCTACCAAGGAGTGCACAGCAGGTTATTGACATTTAGCTTTCCATATAATGGCCCATTTTCTTTGCACTTAGACTTATAATATGTTCTTTTGAAATGATAATATAAAAAGCTCACTATCTAGCTAGCACCAAAAGCAAGAAGTTCCTTAGTGTGCTGTGCACCTTTGCTGTTCTGTGAGAGTTACAGGTGGTCCTGTAGACATGGCTGCTCCTGCAGTAAGACTTTGTATTCTGCAGAAGGCATCTGGTTGTCCTATTATAGTCTACTAGGTGACATGCTCCAAACTGCTCCATTACCTTTCTCTTTGTTAGGCTGACATGCAGAGCAATTACTACACTAACCTCTTCCTGTCTTGGCTGCAAATCATTGACCTGCAGAGCTTTTCCCTATTTACTGTACTCTTTTCTTTTGCCTGCACATACAGCCGAGCAGCAATCCCTTTTCATTGTCAAGACCTAATGAGCGGAACAGAATTAACTCCTTCTCTTCTCGAGACAGCTGCACAACGTTTAGGTGGGTTAATGAAGCAGAATAAGTCCCCACCTCACGGTTGCTGTAGCACTTTCTCAGTCTCTGCATCGCCGTGAGAACAGTCATACAATTTTCATTTCCAGATGAATGTACATGCGACCTGCCGTGAAATGTCCTGCCTGCTATGAATATTAAGCAAGCACACAGCCTCTGGGCATATAGTCTAAACTAGTATTGGATGTGTGTGCCCACTGTAGAGCATGGATACTGGGATATTGCTGTCACATTCTTGTGGTGCCAACCTGTGCCCTGCTGAATGGCATTCATAGGAAACCTACTCATACTGAAAAACAAGTAAATATAAGCTCACCTATTACCATGACGAAACTGTGCATCTAAACAACATGTTTTACATTGCATACGTCATCCAGTTGGTAAAATAATGACACCTAAGCTGAACTATGTCAGATGTTTCATTTAGACCTTCATATTTAATGACCATCTAGAGTAAAAACAAAATCTACTTTGTTAAAGCAGGTTATTTAAATATATTGCTTTAATTTATAATGCGTTTAAATCCTTAGGCCTAGATTTAGAGTTCGGCGGTAGCCGTCAAAACCAGCGTTAGAGGCTCCTAACGCTGGTTTTGGCCGCCCGCTGGTATTTGGAGTCAGTGATTAAAGGGTCTAACGCTCACTTTACAGCCGCGACTTTTCCATACCGCAGATCCCCCTACGCCATTTGCGTAGCCTATCTTTTCAATGGGATCTTTCTAACGCTGGTATTTAGAGTCGTTTCTGCAGTGAGCGTTAGAGCTCTAACGACAAGATTCCAGCCGCCTGAAAAAAGCAGGAGTTAAGAGCTTTCTGGCTAACGCCGGTTCATAAAGCTCTTAACTACTGTACCCTAAAGTACACTAACACCCATAAACTACCTATGTACCCCTAAACCGAGGTCCCCCCACATCGCTGCCACTCGATTAAAATGTTTAACCCCTAATCTGCCGACCGCCACCTACGTTATACTTATGTACCCCTAATCTGCTGCCCCTAACCCCGCCGACCCCTATATTATATTTATTAACCCCTAACTTGCCCCCCACAACGTCGCCGCAAGCTACTTAAAATAATTAACCCCTAATCTTCCGACCGCAAATCGCCGCCACCTACGTTATCCCTATGTACCCCTAATCTGCTGCCCCTAACATCGCCGACCCCTATGTTATATTTATTAACCCCTAATCTGCCCCCCACAACGTCGCCGACACCTACCTACACTTATTAACCCCTAATCTGCCGAGCGGACCTGAGCGCTACTATAATAAAGTTATTAACCCCTAATCCGCCTCACTAACCCTATCATAAATAGTATTAACCCCTAATCTGCCCTCCCTAACATCGCCGACACCTACCTTCAATTATTAACCCCTAATCTGCCGACCGGAGCTCACCGCTATTCTAATAAATGTATTAACCCCTAAAGCTAAGTCTAACCCTAACACTAACACCCCCCTAAGTTAAATATAATTTTTATCTAACGAAATAAATTAACTCTTATTAAATAAATGATTCCTATTTAAAGCTAAATACTTACCTGTAAAATAAATCCTAATATAGCTACAATATAAATTACATTTATATTATAGCTATTTTAGGATTAATATTTATTTTACAGGTAACTTTGTATTTATTTTAACCAGGTACAATAGCTATTAAATAGTTAAGAACTATTTAATAGTTACCTAGTTAAAATAATTACAAATTTACCTGTAAAATAAATCCTAACCTAAGATATAATTAAACCTAACACTACCCTATCAATAAAATAATTAAATAAACTACCTACAATTACCTACAATTAACCTAACACTACACTATCAATAAATTAATTAAACACAATTGCTACAAATAAATACAATTAAATAAACTATCTAAAGTACAAAAAATAAAAAAGAACTAAGTTACAGAAAATAAAAAAATATTTACAAACATAAGAAAAATATTACAACAATTTTAAACTAATTACACCTACTCTAAGCCCCCTAATAAAATAACAAAGCCCCCCAAAATAAAAAATTCCCTACCCTATTCTAAATTAAAAAGGTTACAAGCTCTTTTACCTTACCAGCCCTGAACAGGGCCCTTTGCGGGGCATGCCCCAAGAATTTCAGCTCTTTTGCCTGTAAAAAAAAACATACAATACCCCCCCCCAACATTACAACCCACCACCCACATAGCCCTAATCTAACCCAAACCCCCTTAAATAAACCTAACACTAATCCCCTGAAGATCTTCCTACCTTGTCTTCACCATCCAGGTATCACCGATCCGTCCTGGCTCCAAGATCTTCATCCAACCCAAGCGGGGGTTGGCGATCCATAATCCGGTGCTCCAAAGTCTTCCTCCTATCCGGCAAGAAGAGGACATCCGGACCGGCAAACATCTTCTCCAAGCGGCATCTTCTATGTTCTTCCATCCGATGACGACCGGCTCCATCTTGAAGACCTCCAGCGCGGATCCATCCTCTTCTTCCGACGACTAGACGACGAATGACGGTTCCTTTAAGGGACGTCATCCAAGATGGCGTCCCTCGAATTCCGATTGGCTGATAGGATTCTATCAGCCAATCGGAATTAAGGTAGGAATATTCTGATTGGCTGATGGAATCAGCCAATCAGAATCAAGTTCAATCCGATTGGCTGATCCAATCAGCCAATCAGATTGAGCTCGCATTCTATTGGCTGATCGGAACAGCCAATAGAATGCGAGCTCAATCTGATTGGCTGATTGGATCAGCCAATCGGATTGAACTTGATTCTGATTGGCTGATTCCATCAGCCAATCAGAATATTCTACCTTAATTCCGATTGGCTGATAGAATCCTATCAGCCAATCGGAATTCGAGGGACGCCATCTTGGATGACGTCCCTTAAAGGAACCGTCATTCGTCGTCTAGTCGTCGGAAGAAGAGGATGGATCCGCGCTGGAGGTCTTCAAGATGGAGCCGGTCGTCATCGGATGGAAGAACATAGAAGATGCCGCTTGGAGAAGATGTTTGCCGGTCCGGATGTCCTCTTCTTGCCGGATAGGAGGAAGACTTTGGAGCACCGGATTATGGATCGCCAACCCCCGCTTGGGTTGGATGAAGATCTTGGAGCCAGGACGGATCGGTGATACCTGGATGGTGAAGACAAGGTAGGAAGATCTTCAGGGGATTAGTGTTAGGTTTATTTAAGGGGGTTTGGGTTAGATTAGGGGTATGTGGGTGGTGGGTTGTAATGTTGGGGGGGGGGTATTGTATGTTTTTTTTTACAGGCAAAAGAGCTGAAATTCTTGGGGCATGCCCCGCAAAGGGCCCTGTTCAGGGCTGGTAAGGTAAAAGAGCTTGTAATTTTTGTATTTTAGAATAGGGTAGGGAATTTTTTATTTTGGGGGTCTTTGTTATTTTATTAGGGGGCTTAGAGTAGGTGTAATTAGTTTAAAATTGTTGTAATATTTTTCTTATGTTTGTAAATATTTTTTTATTTTCTGTAACTTAGTTCTTTTTTATTTTTTGTACTTTAGATAGTTTATTTAATTGTATTTATTTGTAGCAATTGTGTTTAATTAATTTATTGATAGTGTAGTGTTAGGTTAATTGTAGGTAATTGTAGGTAGTTTATTTAATTATTTTATTGATAGGGTAGTGTTAGGTTTAATTATATCTTAGGTTAGGATTTATTTTACAGGTAAATTTGTAATTATTTTAACTAGGTAACTATTAAATAGTTCTTAACTATTTAATAGCTATTGTACCTGGTTAAAATAAATACAAAGTTACCTGTAAAATAAATATTAATCCTAAAATAGCTATAATATAAATGTAATTTATATTGTAGCTATATTAGGATTTATTTTACAGGTAAGTATTTAGCTTTAAATAGGAATCATTTATTTAATAAGAGTTAATTTATTTCGTTAGATAAAAATTATATTTAACTTAGGGGGGTGTTAGTGTTAGGGTTAGACTTAGCTTTAGGGGTTAATACATTTATTAGAATAGCGGTGAGCTCCGGTCGGCAGATTAGGGGTTAATAATTGAAGGTAGGTGTCGGCGATGTTAGGGAGGGCAGATTAGGGGTTAATACTATTTATGATAGGGTTAGTGAGGCGGATTAGGGGTTAATAACTTTATTATAGTAGCGCTCAGGTCCGCTCGGCAGATTAGGGGTTAATAAGTGTAGGTAGGTGTCGGCGACGTTGTGGGGGGCAGATTAGGGGTTAATAAATATAACATAGGGGTCGGCGATGTTAGGGCAGCAGATTAGGGGTACATAGGGATAACGTAGGTGGCGGCGGTTTACGGAGGGGCAGATTAGGGGTTAAAAGTGTAATGCAGGGGTCAGCGATAGCGGGGGCGGCAGATTAGGGGTTAATAAGTGTAAGGTTAGGGGTGTTTAGACTCGGGGTACATGTTAGAGTGTTAGGTGCAGACGTAGGAAGTGTTTCCCCATAGGAAACAATGGGGCTGCGTTAGGAGCTGAACGCTGCTTTTTTGCAGGTGTTAGGTTTTTTTTCAGCTCAAACAGCCCCATTGTTTCCTATGGGAGAATCGTGCACGAGCACGTTTTTGAGGCCGGCCGCGTCCGTAAGCAACTCTGGTATCGAGAGTTGCATTTGCGCTAAATATGCTCTACGCTCCTTTTTTGGAGCCTAACGCAGCATTTGTTTGAACTCTCGATACCAGAGTTAAATTTATGGTGCGGCCAGAAAAAAACCCGCGGAGCGTTAACAGCCCTTTTACCGCCAAACTCCAAATCTAGCCGTTAGTGTGGTTAAATACATAGTCAAAGTTTTTCATTTGATCAGCTTTTGATGAAGATGCAGCTGGTGAGCAAATGAGGAGCATGTATACATGTGCATATGCTAACTTCTGCCCGTATTCTTATCTGGAGCAGAATGGGAGTGTTTGAGAAATCAAAAATTGACTATGGGCGCGGTAATCATTTTTTCATGATCGCGAAACATAGAAACTTAGGCCTAGATTTAGAGTTTTGTCGGTAAGGACCCGCGTAGCTAACGCCGGCTTTTTTCTGGCCGCACCATAAAAATAACTCTGGTATTGAGAGTCCACATAAAGGCTGCGTTAGGCTCCAAAAAAGGAGCGTAGAGCATTTTTAACGCAGCTTCAACTCTCGATACCAGAGTTTCTTACGCAAGCGGCCAGCCTCAAAAACGTGCTAGTGCACGATTCCCCCATAGGAAACAATGGGGCTGTTTGAGCTGAAAAAAAAACCTAACACCTGCAAAAAAGCCGCGTTCAGCTCCTAACGCAGCCACATTGTTTGCTATGCGGAAACACTTCCTACGTCTGCACCTAACACTTTAACATGTACCCCGAGTCTAAACACCCTTAACCTTACACTTATTAACCCCTAATCTGCCGCCCCCGCTATCGCTGACCCCTGCATATTCTTATTAACCCCTAATCTGCCGCTCCGTAAACCGCCGCTACTTACATTATCCTTATGTACCCCTAATCTGCTGCCCCTAACATCGCCGACCCCTATATTATATTTATTAACCCCTAATCTGCCCCCCACAACGTCGCCTCCACCTGCCTACACTTATTAACCCCTAATCTGCCGAGCGGACCTGAGCGCTACTATAATAAAGTTATTAACCCCTAATCCGCCTCACTAACCCTATAATAAATAGTATTAACCCCTAATCTGCCCTCCCTAACATCGCCGACACCTAACTTCAATTATTAAGCCCTAATCTGCCGACCGGAGCTCACCGCTATTCTAATAAATGTATTAACCCCAAAAGCTAAGTCTAACCCTAACACTAACACCCCCCCTAAGTTAAATATAATTTTAATCTAACTAAATTAATTAACTCTTATTAAATAAATTATTCCTATTTAAAGCTAAATACTTACCTGTAAAATAAACCCTAATATAGCTACAATATAAATTATAATTATATTGTAGCTATTTTAGGATTAATATTTATTTTACAGGCAACTTTGTAATTATTTTAACCAGGTACAATAGCTATTAAATAGTTAAGAACTATTTTAATAGTTACCTAGTTAAAATAATTACAAAATTACCTGTAAAATAAATCCTAACCTAAGTTACAATTAAACCTAACACTATACTATCATTAAATTAATTAAATAAAATACCTACAATTACCTACAATTAAACCTAACACTACACTATCAATACATTAATTAAATACAATATCTACAAATAACTACAATGAAATAAACTAACTAAAGTACAAAAAATAAAAAAGAACTAAGTTACAAAAAATAAAAAAATATCTACAAACATAAGAAAAATATTACAACAATTTTGAACTAATTACACCTACTCTAAGCCCCCTAATAAAACAACAAAGCCCCCCAAAATAAAAATTGCCCTACCCTATTCTAAATTACTAAAGTTAAAAGCTCTTTTACCTTACCAGCCCAAGAAGTTCAGCTCTTTTGCCTGTACAAAAAACATACAATACCCCCCCCAACATTACAACCCACCACCCACATACCCCTAATCTAACCCAAACCCCCCTTAAATAAACCTAACTCTAAGCCCCTGAAGATCTTCCTACCTTATCTTCACCATACCAGGTTCACCGATCCGTCCTGAAGAGCTCCTCCGATGTCCTGATCCAAGCCCAAGCTGGGGGCTGAAGATGTCCATGATCCGGTAGAAGTCTTCATCCAAGCGGGGCAGAAGAGGTCTTCCATCCGATTGAAGCCTTCATCCAAGCGGGGCAGAAGAGGTCTTCCATCCGATTGAAGTCTTCATCCAGGCGGCATCTTCTATCGACATCCATCCGGAGCGGAGCGGCAGCATCCTGAAGACCTCCGACGCAGAACATCCATCCTGGCCGACGACTGAACAACGAATGACGATTCCTTTAAATGACGTCATCCAAGATGGCGTCCCTCGAATTCCGATTGGCTGATAGGATTCTATCAGCCAATTGGAATTAAGGTAGGAATATTCTGATTGGCTGATGGAATCAGCCAATCAGATTGAGCTTGCATTCTATTGGCTGTTCCGATCAGCCAATAGAATGCGAGCTAAATCTGATTGGCTGATTCCATCAGCCAATCAGAATATTCCTACCTTAATTCCGATTGGCTGATAGAATCCTATCAGCCAATCGGAATTCGAGGGACGCCATCTTGGATGACGTCATTTAAAGGAACCGTCATTCGTCGTTCAGTCGTCGGCCAGGATGGATGTTCCGCGTCGGAGGTCTTCAGGATGCTGCCGCTCCGCTCCGGATGGATGTCGATAGAAGATGCCGCCTGGATGAAGACTTCAATCGGATGGAAGACCTCTTCTGCCCCGCTTGGATGAAGACTTCAATCGGATGGAAGACCTCTTCTGCCCCGCTTGGATGAAGACTTCTACCGGATCATGGACATCTTCAGCCCCCCGCTTGGGCTTGGATCAGGACATCGGAGGAGCTCTTCAGGACGGATCGGTGAACCTGGTATGGTGAAGATAAGGTAGGAAGATCTTCAGGGGCTTAGTGTTAGGTTTATTTAAGGGGGGTTTGGGTTAGATTAGGGGTATGTGGGTGGTGGGTTGTAATGTTGGGGGGGGGTATTGTATGTTTTTTTTACAGGCAAAAGAGCTGAACTTCTTGGGGCATGCCCCGCAAAGGGCCCTGTTCAGGGCTGGTAAGGTAAAAGAGCTTTTAACTTTAGTAATTTAGAATAGGGTAGGGCATTTTTTATTTAGGGGGGCTTTGTTGTTTTATTAGGGGGCTTAGAGTAGATGTAATTAGTTTAAAATTGTTGTAATATTTTTCTTATGTTTGTAGATATTTTTTTATTTTTTGTAACTTAGTTCTTTTTTATTTTTTGTACTTTAGTTAGTTTATTTCATTGTAGTTTTTTGTAGATATTGTATTTAATTAATTTATTGATAGTGTAGTGTTATGTTTAATTGTAGGTAATTGTAGTTATTTTATTTAATTAATTTAATGATAGTATAGTGTTAGGTTTTATTGTAACTTAGGTTAGGATTTATTTTACAGGTAATGTTGTAATTATTTTAACTAGGTAACTATTAAATAGTTCTTAACTATTTAATAGCTATTGTACCTGGTTAAAATAATTACAAAGTTGCCTGTAAAATAAATATTAATCCTAAAATAGCTACAATGTAATTATAATTTATATTGTAGATATATTAGGATTTATTTTACAGGTAAGTATTTAGCTTTAAATAGGATTAATTTATTTAATAAGAGTTAATTAATTTCGTTAGATTAAAATTATATTAAATTTAGGGGGGTGTTAGTGTTAGGGTTAGACTTAGCTTTAGGGGTTAATACATTTATTAGAATAGCGGTGAGCTCCAGTCGGCAGATTAGGGGTTAATAATTGAAGTTAGGTGTCTGCGATGTTAGGGAGGGCAGATTAGGGGTTAATACTATTTATTATAGGGTTAGTGAGGCAGATTAGGGGTTAATAACTTTATTATAGTAGCGGTGCGGTCCGCTCGGCAGATTAGGGGTTAATAAGTGTAGGCAGGTGGAGGCGACGTTGAGGGGGGCAGATTAGGGGTTAATAAATATAATATAGGGGTCGGCGGTGTTAGGGGCAGCAGATTAGGGGTACATAAGGATAACGTAGGTGGCGGCGCTTTGCGGTCGGCAGATTAGGGGTTAATAAGTGTAGGTAGCTGGCGGCGACGTTGTGGGGGGCAGGTTAGGGGTTAATAAATATAATAGAGGGGTCGGCGGTGTTAGGGGCAGCAGATTAGGGGTACATAAGTATAACGTAGGTGGCGGCGCTTTGCGGTCGGCAGATTAGGGGTTAATAAGTGTAGGTAGCTGGCGGCGACGTTGTGGGGGTCAGGTTAGGGGTTAATAAATATAATATAGGGGTCGACGGTGTTAGGGGCAGCAGATTAGGGGTACATAAGTATAACGTAGGTGGCGGCACTTTGCGGTCGGCAGATTAGGGGTTAATAAGTGTAGGTAGCTGGCGGCGACATTGTGGGGGGCAGGTTAGGGGTTAATAAATATAATATAGGGGTCGGCGGTGTTAGGGGCAGCAGATTAGGGGTACATAAGTATAACGTAGTTGGCGGTCGGCAGATTAGGGGTTAAAAAAATTTAATCGAGTGGTGGCGATGTGGGGGGACCTCGGTTTAGGGGTACATTGGTAGTTTATGGGTGTTAGTGTACTTTAGAGTACAGTAGTTAAGAGCTTTATAAACCGGCGTTAGCCCAGAAAGCTCTTAACTACTGACTTTTTTCTGCGGCTGGAGTTTTGTCGTTAGAATTCTAACGCTCACTTCAGACACGATTCCATTGAAAAGATAGGATACGCAATTTACGTAAGGGGGTCTGCGGTATGGAAAAGTCGTGGCTGAAAAGTGAGCGTTAGACCCTTTTTTGAGTGACTCCAAATACCAGAGTTAGCCTAAAACCAGCGTTAGGAGCCTCTAACGCTGGTTTTCACGGCTACCGCCAAACTCCAAATCTAGGCCATAGAATTTGACGGTAGATAAGAACCAAAAAGGCCCATCAAGTCTACCCATATTACATGTTACTTTTTCCTTATGATAGCCTTATGCATGTTCCAGGCATTTTTTAATTCCTTTACAGTCTTTGGGGCCCATCTATCAAGCTCCGAAAGGAGCTTGAGGTTCCTTGTTTCTGGCGAGCATGAAGCAGCGGTCTAAAGACCACTGCTCCATAACCCTGTCCGCCTGCTCTGAGCAGGCGAACAGGAATCGCCGGAATTCAACCTGATCGGGGTGATTGACACGGCACCTCCTGCTGTTGGCTGATTGGCCGCGAGTCTGCAGGGGGCGGCGTTGCACCAGAAGCTCACAAGAGCTGCTGGTGCAATGCTGAATACGGAGAGCATATTGCTCTCCGCATTCAGCAATGTCTGTCGGACCTGATCGCACTGTTGGATCAGGTCCGACAGACATTTCATAAAAAGGCCTCTTTGTGTTTACCACCTCAAATGGAAGTTTATTCCATGAATCCACCACCCTTTCTGTAAAAAAATGCTTCCTCAAATATTTCCTGAATCTGCTACCCACTAATTTTAGAGTTAAGCTTTTCGTGCTAGCCACAGGGGCGGACCTATAGGTGGTGTAAGAAGTGCAACTGCACCGGGGCCCCAGGGCTGGGAGGGGCCCACACAGAGTCCTAAATAAAATTGTGAAAAGTGTTCTCTGCTTTTTTTCCTGCTATCTGCTTATGTTTTTTTAAACTAACAGTCATCGATGTCGTGTTTATTCTGTTTTTTCCCAACTTTATTTATACTATTTCATTACTGTCCACGAACAAGCACATTTCTCTAAAGCTGTGTGTGTTATGTCTGAAATCTTTTGCAAACATATTTACATGTCCCTAAGTTCCTTTTTTGTTCTAAACAATGTTGTCTATCATATCTCTCTTATTTATACCACTATATGTATATATTGTAAATGTATTATTATAATGAGCAGGAATAATTGCAAATGTAACATGTAATCAGGGTATCATATGTATTTATTTTCAATCAATGGATATTTTAAAGGGATAGGAAAGTAAAAATTTAAGTTGCATGATTGAGATAGAGCATGTAATTTTAAAACACTTTAAAATTCACTTCTATGTTCAAATGTGCTTTGTTCTCTTGGTATCCCTTGTTGGAAAATAATATGCACATATCCTACACTAGTGGGAGCTAGCTGCTAATTGATGCCTGCGCACATTTGTCTCTTGTGATTGGCTAAATGGATGTGTTCATCTAGCTGCCAGTAATGCAATGCTGTTCCTTCAGCAAAGGATAACAAGAGAATGAAGCAAATTTGATAATAGAAGTAAATTGGAAAGTTGTTTAAAATTGCATGTTCTATCCAAATCATGAAATAATATTTTGGGGTTTCCTGTCCCTTTAAGAGCTGGGCCAATTTTCTCTATGCACCTGTGTAACCCCTCCTGATTGCAATCTATTTTGAAAAGCCACCCCTACACAGGTGTTATAAGATGGGCTGGCATATAAGATGACATTTCTTGCTGAAAAAGAAATTCAAGAGAAGGAAGATATACACTGAATATAGCATGACAGTAAAGAGGTGATTTTAATTTCTGCTGTATCTGAATCATGACAGTTTAAAGTTAGGTGGGCTATCCCTTTGAGCTACTGAATCAAACATCAATTCTAATTTTAAAATTATTGTCTAAAATATTACACTGTGTGTCCTAATGTCAGCATCAATGTTTATCTTTAATACTAATTTCACATATACATACTTTCAAAGTATAATACACAATGTAACAAATAGCACTTACAAGTTCTGATGAGTGATCAATGACACAAGTATCGAGCATTTTGATTCGTTAGTAATAGTTTATAATGTGTATTTGAATCAGATTGGCAGATGTCACAAATCATGTGATTATGCATATTCCAATCAAAAGTGGTGGACAAATTCACTAGTGTGTGGGTTGTTTAGGAGTTTGCGTCATAATTTGTGTGAAAAGTGTTGAGTCAAATATGGCGCGAAGTGGAGAGTGTGACTTGTATTACATGGCTTAAACATGGTGCACGTAGATTTTTCCAACAAATAAAAAGGAAGTTAGCTACATTATGTTTTGTATTTATTTCATTGTTATCTCTATATCTATTAGTGCGACAAGTTTGGGGCAAAGCTTTGCACCAAATTCGTAGAAATAATATTGTTCCCTTGCTTTGTAAATTTGTAGCATAATCCATAAGTAGTAATGTATTTTTCATTTTTATCCCTATATCTACTAGTGCACCAAATGTGGAGCAATAATATTGTTTGATTTAGAAAGGGTATAGAATTTAATAAAGTGTCTAATTTACTTTTATTATGTAACATAGTAACATAGTAACATAGTAGATAAGGTTGAAAAAAAGACTGAAGTCCATCGAGTTCAACCTATACAAATCTAAAATACTTACAAAAAGCTCCAGTTAAGCTTAAATAACCCCATTAAAATGTGACCCATTTAATACTAGCAATCATATCCATGAATTTTGTTAGTATACAGAAACTTATCCAGACTATTTTTAAATGTATCTATGGTATTGGCATTCACTACCTCCTTTGGTAATGAGTTCCACAATTTTATTGCTCTCACAGTGAAAAAACGTTTCCGTTGCAGGAGATTAAATCTCCTTTCCTCCAACCTTAAATTATGACCTCTTGTCAGAAACAATTTTCTTGGAATAAACAGAGCTTCTGCCATCTCTGTATATGGGCCTTGAATATATTTATATAAAGTAATCATGTCACCTCTCAAGCGCCTTTTTTCTAAAGAAAACAGACCCAGTTTGGCTAGCCTCTCCTCATAGGTTAATTTCTCCAATCCCCTTATTAGCTTTGTGGCCCTTCTCTGAACTTTTTCTAGTTCTGCAATATCTTTTTTAGCAATTGGTCCCCAGAACTGCACTCCAAACTCAAGGTGAGGTCTTACCAGGGCTTTATATAATGACAGAATTATGCTTTCCTCCCTTGAATCAATACCTCTTTTAATACATGCTAGTATCTTATTAGCCTTTGAAGCCGCTGCCCTGCATTGTGCACCCATCTTTAGCTTGTTATCTATTACTACTCCCAAATCCCTTTCCTCCTGTGTTTGGCTAAGTCTTGTCCCATTTAAAAAATACGTAGCCTGCTTATTTTTACTTCCAAAATGTAGAACCTTGCATTTTTCCGTATTAAATCTCATTTTCCATTCACTTGCCCATAGTTCTAATTTTAGCAAATCCCTTTGTAAAGACAGTTCGTCCTGCTCTGACCTTATGACCTTACTTAACTTAGTATCATCTGCAAAAATAGAGATGTCGCTATTTAATCCTTGCTCCAAGTCATTTATAAAAATATTAAAAAGAACAGGGCCCAGTACTGATCCCTGGGGGACGCCACTGATTACCTTTGTCCAATCTGAGTATGATCCATTTACTACTACTCGTTGCTCCCTATCTTTTATCCAGTTATTTATCCATGAGCTAACATTTTCAGCTATTCCCAGTCCCTTAATTTTGTGCATTAATCTCTCATGTGGCACTGTATCAAATGCCTTTGCAAAATCTAAGTATATCACATCCACTGATTCCCCTTTATCTATATTTTGACTTACTTCCTCGTAGAATCTAATCAGATTAGTTTGACATGATCTATTTCTCCTAAAGCCATGCTGATTAGAACTCATAATCTTGTTTACACGAATATGCTCATCAATATAATCCCTTATAATCCCTTCAAATATCTTCCCCACTATTGATGTCAGACTAACTGGTCTATAGCTTCCTGGATCATCCCTGCTTCCCTTTTTGAAGAGTGGCACCACATCAGCTTTACGCCAATCCTGGGGTACCATGCCTGAGGATAATGAGTCTTGAAAAATTAAGAGTAAAGGTTTGTCTATAACAGTGCTAAGTTCCCTCAACACCCTTGGGTGTATTCCATCTGGGCCTGGAGTTTTATTTACCTTAATATTTTCCAGTTTTTTCCTGATATCCTCTAAACAAAACCCAGTTAGTGGTATGGACTGGCATGTTCTATTATGTTCAAAAGTATCATTCAATGGTTCTTCTCTTGTGTATACTGAAGAAAAAAACTGGTTTAGTACCTCAGCCTTCTCCCTGTCATTATTTATCATGCTACCCTCCACACATTTTAATGTACCTATATTATCCTTCTTAGATTTTTTGCTATTTATGTACTTAAAGAACCTTTTAGGGTTAGACTTAGAATCCTTAGCAATTAATTTTTCATTTTCAATTTTGGCTAATTTGATTGCTTTTTTGCATGCTTTGTTACATTCCTTATAAATATTGTATGCTGAGTCTGTACTATTTTCTTTTAATAATTTAAATGCCCTACGTTTTTTCCTAATTTCTCTTAACACATTTTTATTTAGCCATAATGGCTTTGTTTTTTTATTTTTACTTTTATAACCATATGGTATGTGTTGATATGTATATTTATTTAACACATTTTTAAATATTATCCATTTATTCTCTGTATTTTTATTAGAAAATACATTGTCCCAATTTATATTATTTAATGATTTCCTTAAATCGTTGAATTTTGCTTTCTTGAAATTAAAAGTCTTAGTTAAGCCTTTAAAACACTGCATTTGAAAATAGATTTCAAATGTGACCATGTTATGATCACTGTTACCCAAATGTTCTTTAACTTCTATGTAATATACTTCATTCTCTTGAAGCATCGAACATAAGCTTTCTGTGTTTTCTGACTCCCATTGAGTTCTATGGCATCCGCGGCCTCAAGGGTGGCGGGTTATAAATTAGGTACGCTGCATCGGAAAAGACGCGAGCGTAAATGTAGAATTTTTCATAACTTTGTGAGAGCTTCAAATAGTGTTGATAAGGAGGGCGAATGAACATGATTCCGCTCGAATATCACGGTTTTCAACTCGCATCGATCTGTGTCGGATTGAGATCGCGGGATCTTATTTTACGTCACAAATTTTAACATTTGCCGATCTTGACGATTTGATAACTATGGCGGATCAATCTTGCGACAATTACGATGCAGAATTCAAGCGTATTTTCAGTTGACACTTTGATAAGTAGGCCCCTATGTGTGAATGCATTTGTGTCTGTGTGTGTGTGTATATGTATGTGTCTTTATGTGTGTATGTGTGTGCTTCTCTATGTGTGAATGCATTTGTGTCTGTGTGTATATGTATGTGTCTTTATGTGTGTATGTGTGTGCTTCTCTATGTGTGAATGCATTTGTGTCTGTGTGTATGCATATGTGTCTTTATGTGTGTATGTGTGTGCTTCTCTATGTGTGAATGCATTTGTGTGTGTGTATATGTATGTGTCTTTATGTGTGTATGTGTGTGCTTCTCTATGTGTGAATGCATTTGTGTGTGTGTGTATATGTATGTGTCTTTATGTGTGTATGTGTGTGCTTCTCTATGTGTGAATGCATTTGTGTCTGTGTGTATGCATGTGTCTTTATGTGTGTATGTGTGTGCTTCTCTATGTGTGTATGCCTTTGAGTCTGTGGGGCCTATCTATCAAGCTCCGAAAGGAGCTTGACAGCCCTGTTTCTGGTGAGCCTTCAGACTCGCCAGAAACAACAGTTATGAAGCAGCGGTCTCAAAGACCGCTGCTCCATAACCTGTCCACCTGCTCTGAGCAGGCGTACAGACATCGCCGGAAATCAACCCGATCTAGTACGATCTGGTTGATTGACAGCTCCCTGCTGGCGGCCCATTGGCAATGCTGAATACGGAGAGTGTATTGCTCGCCGCATTCAGCGAGGTCTGGCGGACCTGATCCGCACTGTCGGATCAGGTCCGCCAGACTTTGTTAAATAAAGGCCTGTGTGTGTATCTTTATGTATGTGTAGTGTGTGTGTGTATATATATTTGTGTGTATGTGTAGTGTGTATATATATATATATTTGTGTATGTGTGTGTGTGTGTGTGTGTGTGTATATATATATATATATATATATATATATATATATATATATATATATATATATATATATATACATACATACATATAATTGTGTGTGTATGTGTGTGCTTCTCTGTGTGTGTATGCCGTTGTGTCTGTGTGTGTATGTATGTGTCTTTGTGTGTCTTCATGTATGTACAGTGTATGTGTGTATTTGTGTATACATGTGTGAGTATATATATGTATATACATACATATATATCTTTGTGTGTATGTGTGTGCGTCCCTATGTGTGTATGCCTTTGTGTCTGTGCGTGTGTTTCTGTATTTGTGTCTATGTGTCTGTGCATGTGTTTCTGTATATGTGTGTGTATTTGTGTGTATGTGTATATATATATATATATATATATATATATGTATATTTATGTGTTTATGTGTATGCAGGTCCGCCAGACTTTGATAAATAGAGGCCATAGACTCAAAGGCATACACACATAGTTCTCTATGTGTGTATGCCTTTGAGTCTATGGCCTCTATTTATCAAAGTCTGGCGGACCTGATCCAATAGTGCGGATCAGGTCCGCCAGACCTCACTGAACACGGAGAGCAATATGCTCTCCGTATTCAGCATTGCACCAGCATCTCACAAGACTCGCCAGAAACACTGAAGACTCGCCAGAAACACGGCGATAGATAGATAGGCCCCAATGTGCGTGTGTGTATGTTTATGTATGTGTGTGTGTGTGTGTGTGTATGTATATATATATATATATATATATATATATATATATATATACATATAATTGTGTGTGTATGTGTGTGCTTCTCTGTGTGTGTATGTGTAGTGTGTATGTATGTATGTATATATATATATATATATATATATATATATATATATATATATATATATATATATATATATATATATAATTGTGTGTGTATGTGTGTGCTTCTCTGTGTGTGTATGCCTTTGTGTCTGTGTTTATGTTTCTGTATTTGTGTCTGTGTGTATGCTTCTGTATTTGTGTCTGTGTGTATGTTTCTGTATTCGTGTCTGTGTGTATGTTTCTGTATTCGTGTCTGTGTGTATGTTTCTGTATTTGTGTCTGTGTGTATGTTTCTGTATTCGTGTCTGTGTGTATGTTTCTGTATTTGTGTCTGTGTGTATGTTTCTGTATTTGTGTCTGTGTGTATGTTTCTATATTCATGTCTGTGTGTATATGTATGTCTGTATTTGTGTATTTTGTATAGGTAGGTGTGTGTGTGTGTCTGTATTTGTGCATATGTGTCTATATATCTTCATTATGGTCAATGTTTTTTTTAATTTAGTGCATAGTGTATTATGGTCAGTGTTTTTTTTTTTAATTTTATTTAGTGTAGTGTTACTTTTTTGTAAGGGGGGGCAAACACAAAGCTTGCACCAGGACCCTCTGTTCATTAGGTCCGCCACTGGCTAGCGGGGTTGTGTTTGTATTACAAGTTTAAATAAACGTATTTAGTGCAAGGTATAACCCGAATAGGGCAAAAAAACGTAACAATTTTCCTCATTTTCGTGCATGTATTCCCCCATAGAAATCAATGGAGAAAAAAAAGCAGAAAAAAAACCTGAGTTCCCTCAAAACACAATCACATTTTTGCATTCACCATAGAAGTCAAGAGAGAAAAAACAGTTGTTGGAAAAAAACACCAATCATGCAAACAACATAGCATATTCGCATTAGCAAATGTAAAATATATACAGTAAATACATAGTTAAAATCTTTATTAAATATGAATATAACATATATGTTTTTACATATTTTCATCTACTTAATGGCAAAGGGCTCTAATGCACTTAAAAGTTTGGACCTCACTTATAATCTAGCCCTAAGTGTTCCTAGAAATATATATTTTTTAATCTCTAGAATATCCCTTAAAGGGATATTAAACACTTTGGGGACAATTTAACATTTGTCGGACGGACATGATCCACTGTAGAATTTAACATTGCACATGCAGTTCTAGTGAACTGCTTGTGCAATGCCGTCCCCTGCAGATTGCTAGCAGGGGGTGTCAATCAACCCAATCGTATTCGATTGGGCGGATTGATATCCACAGCCTCAGAGGAGGCGGACGAGTTAAGGAGCAGTAGTCTTAAGACTGCTTTTTAACCCCTGTTCCAGCGAGCCTGAAGGCTCGCACAGAAACAGAAGCATTGGGGCTGATACGGTGCTTCTTAAATTGGCCCCCATGAGATTTTAATATAAAACTTTTCCTGTAATTCTGTTCTGAGATTGTCAACTTTTCAGTACCTCAGTTAGAAGTGGAAGCACAGAGTACTTTTTTTCCAGCATGTTGTTTGGCTAAGATGCCGGGAAACAGCATAAAAAAAAATGAGAATCAAGTCCTAGGCTCAAGTACGGGCACGGCCATGACACTGACAGCCAAGTTCCATCCCAGCTGTCCCTCTTTCACCTCTATCTCACATGGCTTTGCCAGTTGCACCTGGGAACAGCCAAACACCGCACATAACCTCAACCCCATCACGACTCTGCCCATGATTGCCTACGCCCTTCCGTAGACCTCTCTATCCCTGTCTCACAACACTTTGATTCCTTCCAGGGGTAACTTGACCCATCCAGGTAAGGTATGGTTTGTGTTAACTGTTATCTGTTCTGTGATACATAAAGTGATTACTGAAAACCTCACCTAATATTCTGTCTTGCTCTAGAAATGCTGCAATATTTAATCCTATTGTAAAACTGTTCCGCTGACCTTGGGGCAGGTAATTGTGATAAACTGTATTTTATTATCTTCCTTCAAATGGGAAATTGTTGAGTTGTATATTTGCTGAAACAATAAACAACTGAAAGGAAGGAGACGCATTATTTTTGAAGTATGTGGCAAGCTGACATCCTGCGCAATGAATAGTAAATTCCACTGCAACTCATGAACTGATGTAAGGGTCAAATATTCAAAATCAATGGTGCTTCTGTGGGGAGTTGAAAGTGCTAAGCAACCCCCGATAATGATTATAAACCAGACAATATGTAAAGCTATCAGAAGGCACAAGGTTGCATATCCATCCCATTAAACATGGCCTTTGCTCTTGGTTTGAAAAGGGGGATTTAAATATGGAAAACTGAAATACATTTAAAAAAAAAAAATGAAACCCACCAGCAAAAAACAGCTTAAAAACAGTCTGTGGTCCCCATTTATCAAGTTGCGTATGCAGCTCTGTCGGCCCATCTCTGCAGCTGAAAGTTAGGAAGCACCGGTTATCAGACTGCAGCTTCCAAAGCAGTAAACCAGCTCTAGCTGGCAGATTAAATAATCCTTGGTACGTTTACCTTGGGTGATTGACAACCCCCTACTTGCACGCCGCTTGGCGAGCAAGAGCAGGGGCAGCATTGCACAAGCAAACAAGTGTGTTGTGTTAAATATGGGCAGCATATTGCTGCAATGCACTGCTCACATTCTGTGATCCTGGGCGGCAGGGCCACCACTAGAAATTTTGGGGCCCCTGACTCAACCATTGATCAGGGCCCCCCTTTGACATGTGCAATTTTTGACCAAGTGACTAAAACATATACGCACTTTATTCTTAAGTGTCTATTTAAACTTGGAAATGTTGTAAGGGTAGTAACATACACACACACAGACTCACTCATACACTGAAACACACTCACACATAAGGATTCACATATAGACACTCTAGCAAACACGCATAGAAACACACTCAGACACAGACACTCAAATAGACACTCAGCACTTGTTTACATTGACCTGACAAGTAATGAGGTAAACTACAGTTTTGTAAAAAAAAAAAAAAAAAGGAGAATTAGAAAACAAAATATAGAGTTCTGATTAACTTTTTGTAAAGGAAGATGACAACTAAATTATGACAACAGCATGCAGTGTCTGAAAGGAAGGACCCTGTACTGCCTAAACAATAATTTAAAGGTTAAATGGTGGATTGGTTACTTCCGGAAAGGTCTTGTTAGTCTCAAAGTCTGTAGAAAGATGTGAATAATTAGTAGTAAGGTCAAAATGTCCTAAAAAGGAACAGACAATGGACACACACACACACAAACTCAAACTTGCACACACACAGATACACCCACAGAAAACACACAAAGACATACATACACAGAGAGACAACCACATAAAAAACACAGAAAGACATACATACACACACTCTCACTGAGACATCCACAGAAAATACACAAAGACATACACACACCCTCACAGACGGCTAGATTTAGAGTTTTGTCGGTAACGACCCGCGTATCTATCGCTGGCTTTTTTCTGGCCGCACCTTTAAAATAACTCAGGTATTGAGAGTCCACAGAATGGCTGCGTTAGGCTCCAAAAAAGGAGCGTAGAGCATATTTAACGCAACTTCAACTCTCGATACCAGAGTTGCTTACGGACGCGGCCAGCCTCAAAAACGTGCTCATGCACGATTCCCCCATAGGAAACAATGGGGCTGTTTGAGCTGAAAAAAAACCTAACACCTGCAAAAAAGCCGCGTTCAGCTCCTAACGCAGCCCCATTGTTTCCTATGGGGAAACACTTCCTACGTCTGCACCTAACACTCTAACATGTACCCCGAGTCTAAACACCCCTAACCTTACACTTATTAACCCCTATTCTGCCGCCCCCGCTATCGCTGACCCCTGTATATTATTTTTAACCCCTAATCTGCCGCTCCGTAAACCGCCGCTACTTACATTATCCCTATGTACCCCTAATCTGCTGCCCCTAACACCGCCGACCCCTATATTATATTTATTAAGCCCTAATCTGCCCCCCACAACGTCGCCTCCACCTGCCTACACTTATTAACCCCTAATCTGCCGACCGGACCGCACCGCTATTATTATAAAGTTATTAACCCCTAATCCGCCTCACTAACCCTATAATAAATAGTATTAACCCCTAATCTGCCCTCCCTAACATCGCCGACACCTAACTTCAATTATTAACCCCTAATCTGCCGACTGGAGCTCACCGCTATTCTAATAAATGTATTAACCCCTAAAGCTAAGTCTAACCCTAACACTAACACCCCCCTAAATTAAATATAATTTTAATCTAACGAAATTAATTAACTCTTCTTAAATAAATTATTCCTATTTAAAGATAAATACTTACCTGTAAAATAAATCCTAATATAGCTACAATATAAATTATAATGATATTATATCTATTTTAGGATTAATATTTATTTAACAGGTAACTTTGTTTTTATTTTAACCAGGTACAATAGCTATTAAATAGTTAAGAACTATTTAATAGCTAAAATAGTTAAAATAATTACAAATTTACCTGTAAAATAAATCCTAACCTAAGTTACAATTAAACCTAACACTACACTATCAATAAATAAATTAAATAAAATACCTATAATTATCTACAATTAAACCTAACACTACACTATCAATAAATAAATTAAATACAATTCCTACAAATAAATACAATGAAATAAACTAACTAAAGTACAAAAAATAATAAAGAACTAAGTTACAAAAAATAAAAAAATATTTACAAACATTATAAAAATATTACAACAATTTTAAACTAATTACACCTACTCTAAGCCCCCTAATAAAATAACAAAGCCCCCCAAAATAAAAAAATGCCCTACCCTATTCTAAATTACTAAAGTTCAAAGCTCTTTTACCTTACCAGCCCTGAACAGGGCCCTTTGCCGGGCATGCCCCAAGAAGTTCAGCTCTTTTGCCTGTAAAACAAAACATACAATACCCCCCCCCAACATTACAACCCACCACCCACCACCCACATACCCCTAATCTAACCCAAACCCCCCTTAAATAAACCTAACACTAAGCCCCTGAAGATCTCCCTACCTTGAGTCGTCTTCACCCAGCCGAGCCAAATTCTTCATCCAAGCGGAGCAAGAAGAGGTCCTCCATCCGATTGAAGTCTTCATCCAAGCGGCATCTTCTATCGTCATCCATCCGGAGCGGAGCGGCAGCATCCTGAAGACCTCCGACGCGGAACATCCATCCTGGCCGACGACTGAACGACGAATGACGGTTCCTTTAAATGACGTCATCCAAGATGGCGTCCCTCGAATTCCGATTGGCTGATAGGATTCTATCAGCCAATCGGAATTAAGGTAGGAAAATTCTGATTGGCTGATGGAATCAGCCAATCAGATTGAGCTCACATTCTATTGGCCGATCGGAACAGCCAATAGAATGCGAGCTCAATCTGATTGGCTGATTGGATCAGCCAATCGGATTGAACTTGATTCTGATTGGCTGATTCCATCAGCCAATCAGAATTTTCCTACCTTAATTCCGATTGGCTGATAGAATCCTATCAGCCAATCGGAATTCGAGGGACACCATCTTGGATGACGTCATTTAATGGAACCGTCATTCGTCGTTCAGTCGTCGGCCAGGATGGATGTTCCGCGTCGGAGGTCTTCAGGATGCTGCCGCTCCGCTCCGGATGGATGACGATAGAAGATGCCGCTTGGATGAAGACTTCAATCGGATGGAAGACCTCTTCTGCCCCGCTTGGATGAAGACTTCTACCGGATGGAGGACCTCTTCTTGCTCTGCTTGGATGAAGAATTAGGCTCGGCTGTGTGAAGACGACTCAAGGTAGGGAGATCTTCAGGGGCTTAGTGTTAGGTTTATTTAAGGGGGGTTTGGGTTAGATTAGGGGTATGTGGGTGGTGGGTTGTAATGTTGGGGGGGTATTGTATGTTTTGTTTTACAGGCAAAAGAGCTGAACTTCTTGGGGCATGCCCCGCAAAGGGCCCTGTTCAGGGCTGGTAAGGTAAAAGAGCTTTGAACTTTAGTAATTTAGAATAGGGTAGGGCATTTTTTTATTTTGGGGGGCTTTGTTATTTTATTAGGGGGCTTAGAGTAGGTGTAATTAGTTTAAAATTGTTGTAATATTTTTCTAATGTTTGTAAATATTTTTTTATTTTTTGTAACTTAGTTCTTTTTTATTTTTTGTACTTTAGTTAGTTTATTTCATTGTATTTATTTGTAGGAATTGTATTTAATTTATTTATTGATAGTGTAGTGTTAGGTTTAATTGTAGATAATTATAGGTATTTTATTTAATTTATTTATTGATAGTGTAGTGTTAGGTTTAATTGTAACTTAGGTTAGGATTTATTTTACTGGTAAATTTGTAATTATTTTAACTATTTTAGCTATTAAATAGTTCTTAACTATTCAATAGCTATTGTACCTGGTTAAAATAAATACAACGTTACCTGTTAAATAAATATTAATCCTAAAATAGCTATAATATAAATATAATTTATATTGTAGCTATATTAGGATTTATTTTACAGGTAAGTATTTAGCTTTAAATAGGAATAATTTATTTAATAAGAGTTAATTAATTTCGTTAGATTAAAATTATATTTAATTTAGGGGGGTGTTAGGGTTAAACTTAGCTTTAGGGGTTAATACATTTATTAGAATAGCGGTGAGCTCCAGTCGGCAGATTAGGGGTTAATAATTGAAGTTAGGTGTCGGCGATGTTAGGGAGGGCAGATTAGGGGTTAATACTATTTATTATAGGGTTAGTGAGGCGGATTAGGGGTTAATAACTTTATTATAGTAGCGGTGCGGTCTGCTCGGCAGATTAGGGGTTAATAAGTGTAGGCAGGTGGAGGCGACGTTGAGGGGGCAGATTAGGGGTTAATAAATATAATATAGGGGTCGGCGGTGTTAGGGGCAGCAGATTAAGGGTACATAGCTATAATGTAGGTGGTGGCTCTTTGCGGTCGGCAGATTAGGGGTTAATTATTGTAGGTAGCTGGCTGCGACGTTGTGGGGAGCAGGTTAGGGGTTAATAAATATAATATAGGGGTCGGCGGTGTTAGGGGCAGCAGATTAGGGGTACATAAGTATAACGTAGGTGGCGGTCGGCAGATTAGGGGTTACAAAAATTTAATCGAGTGGCGGCGATGTGGGGGGACCTCGGTTTAGGGGTACATAGGTAGTTTATGGGTGTTAGTGTACTGTAGAGCACAGTAGTTAAGAGCTTTATGAACCGGCGTTAGCCCAGAAAGCTCTTAACTACTGACTTTTTTCTGCGGCTGGAGTTTTGTCCTTAGATTTCTAACGCTCACTTCAGACACGACTGTAAATACCGGAGTTAGAAAGATCCCATTGAAAAGATAGGATACGCAATTTACGTAAGGGGATCTGCGGTATGGAAAAGTCGCGGCTGAAAAGTGAGCGTTAAACCCTTTTTTGAATGACTCCTAATACCGGCGCTAGCCTAAAACCAGCGTTAGGAGCCTCTAACGCTGGTTTTCACGGCTACCGCCAAACTCCAAATCTAGGCCAGAGACAGCCTGCATAAAACACACACCCAAACAGAGACATCCACAGAAAACACAGACATACACACACACCCTCACAGAGACACCCACAGAAAAAGCTCAACGACGTATGCACACACCCTCACAGACATCCACAGAAAATGCACAAAGACAAACACACCCACCCTCACAGAGAGACCCACAGATAAAAAATACATACACAATCAGAGACACAAACCAAAGCACAAAGACAAACACAGACACCCACAGAAACACTCACAGGAGGAAACATTTATGCACCTTGCATCCCCTAAATCAACAGTGTGTGACATGCATGATAAAAATTTTTTTAGAAATTAAGAGATCACTTTTTAAAGAATCATATTTGTAAATGTGCAAACAAAAATAATTCTGTGAATTCAAAATTGTACATTAATGAGCTGGGTAGATGGCTAGATGAAGAAAAGTGCCTTTTAAAAGGTTGACATATGATGTTTGTTTTTTCCCCATTTTTCCCAACCAAGAGCCCCACTTCACATATAGTGTACACATTTTCCCAGCTGTCAGCTGTACTTATGGATTTTGAAAATGCTGTACTCTATATGGTCTTGGTGGGACCATAAGCTGTGGTACTCATACCATTAGATCTGGATAAATGCAGGATTTAGGCTTGTTGGTATGTATTTCAAAATTAAGCCAGCTGTAGTGTAAACTGAACAGTTTTAAGTTTACCTGTCTCATTTCAAACACTGAGCAATCTTAGTCTGAGAGTATAACATTTTATGCAGATGTAAAAATCTTAGATAAAATGCCTCCTTGCATCTGGAAAGTCCTTGCATGAAGGGGCAGTAAACTGGAATGTAATATATATATATATATATATATATATATATATATATATATATATATATATATATATATATATATATATATAATGCATATCTGACAAAAGGGCATCTACCATGTGTGTATTGAGGAGGAAACATTTCTGCATGATTTAAAAATAGAATTTCTACAGCATTGTCAAATAATCATAAATACACTGCTGCTAAAAAAAATTGTTTTTATGGACCCCTAGCCCCAAAAAAACTACTACCACTGACACAAACTATACAAAGTGCCAAGTCTGTCTCACACTGCGCATAGTGGTTTAGTGCACACTAATAAATCATCTCAAATGCTAATACTTTACTTCTTGTAATAACATTTCCCATGATCAATTAGAACTCTGCTGTAGTACCCACGGCACTGGTGGCTGCGAAATTTATTTTTTTATTTTTTTATTTTTTTAGTTCTTGCCTCATGGCCCCCCCTGGCTCATTGGGCCCCTGACAGGAGTCGCCCCTGTCACCCCCTTATGGCGGCCCTGCTGGGCGGACAGGTTCATATGAGTGAACACCGTCTGTCCGGCTAATGATAAATGCCGGCCTTTTTGTTTTAAAATGCATTAAACACATAGTTAAACTACCACACCTTAGTTGGATCATGCAACTACCAAGCTGTTTGGATCACCATAAATTTCTGCTATGGACTAGCAGATGTCTGTGACGCCTGAACAGTACCATAATTATGTGTTATCCCCTTTGCAGGGGAGGAAAGCCTTTAACCATTGAAAAACAATTGTACAAAACAAGGTGTTACTCGCTTCTTAAATTGTTCAGACTCTGCTGCTATTGCAAGCCTGAAGAAAAAGGTTGTAATTAGCAGACGTTTACTGTTCTTTTAAGGAGTTTTGTTCACAACTTACAAGGGTAGAAGATATATGATTTTACTATCAACAAATGTTACTCACTGTGTTTTATAGCACATCTAATATTAGGCTTTACTTTGTGTAGTCAGTCTCAGATAGATTGAATAGCAGAGTGAAAGATACCAAAGGCTCCAGCAAACACACATTTTGAGGCCCATTTATCAAGCTGTGTATGGAGCTTGTGGGCCCAGCAGTTATGAAGCAGGGGTTTAAAGACTGCTGCTCCATAACCCTGTCTGCCTGCTCTGAGCAGGCGGACAGACATCACCACAATTCAACCCGATCGAGTACGATCGGGTTTATTGACACCTCCCTGCTGGGGGCCCATTGGCCGCGAGTCTGCAGGGGGTGGCGTTGCACCAGCAGCTATTGTGAGCTGCTGGTGCAATGCTGAATACGGAGAGCTTATTGCTCTCCGCATTCAGCGAGGTCTTGTGGACCTGATCCGCACTGTCGGATCAGGTCCGCAAGACCTTTGATACATAGGCCCCACAGGCTGAATATGTATTGGTTATTCTATTACAGGCTGAATATGTATCAGTGATTCTATTATAGGCTGAATATGTATCAGTTGTTTAATTACAGGCTGAATATGTATCGGTTATTCTATTACAGGCTGAATATGTATCGGTTATTCTATTACAGGCTAAATATGTATCAGTTATTCTATTACAGGCTGAATATGTATCAGTTATTCTATTACAGGCTGAATATGTATTGGTTATTCTATTACAGGTTGAATATGTATCAGTTATACTATTACAGGCTGAATATGTATCAGTTATTCTATTACAGGCTGAATATGTATCAGTTATACTATTACAGGCTGAATATGTATCGGTTATTCTATTACAGGCTGAATATGTATCAGTTATTCTATTACAGGCTGAATATGTATCGGTTATTCTATTACAGGCTGAATATGTATCGTTATTCTATTACAGGCTGAATATGTATCAGTTATTCTGTTACAGGCTGAATATTTATCAGTTATTCTATTACAGGCTGAGTATTTATCAGTTATTCTATTACAGGCTGAATATGTATCGGTTATTCTATTACATGCTGAATATTTATCAGTTATTCTATTACAGGCTGAAAATGTATCAGCTATTCTATTACAAGCTGAGTATTTATCAGTTATTCTATTACAGGCTGAATATTTATCAGTTATTCTATTACAGGCTGAATATGTATCAGTTATTCTATTACAGGCTGAATATGTATCAGTTATTCTATTACAGGCTGAATATGTATCATTGATTATATTACAGGCTGAATATGTATCAGTTATTCTATTATAGGCTGAATATGTATCAGTTATTCTATTACATGCTGAATATGTATCAGTTATTCTGTTACAGGCTGAATATGTATCAGTTATTCTGTTACAGGCTGAATATTTATCAGTAATTCTATTACAGGCTGAATATGTATCAGTTATTCTATTACAGGCTGAATATGTATCAGTTATTCTATTACAGGCTGAATATGTATCATTGATTATATTACAGACTGAATATGTATCAGTTATTCTATTATAGGCTGAATATGTATCAGTTATTCTATTACAGGCTGAATATGTATCAGTTATTCTATTACAGGCTGAATATTTATCAGTTATTCTATTACTGGCTGAGTATTTATCAGTTATTCTATTACAGGCTGAATATTTCTCAGTTATTCTATTACAGGCTGAATATGTATCGGTTATTCTATTACAGGCTGAATATGTATCATTGATTATATTACAGGCTGAATATGTATCAGTTATTCTATTATAGGCTGAATATGTATCAGTTATTCTATTATAGGCTGAATATGTATCAGTTATTCTGTTACAGGCTGAATATATATCAGTTATTCTGTTACAGGCTGAATATGTATCAGTTATTCTATTACAGGCTGAATATGTATCAGTTATTCTATTATAGGCTGAATATTTTATCAGTTATTCTATTACAGGCTGAATATGTATCAGTTATTCTATTACAAACGGAGTATTTATCAGTTATTCTATTACAGGCTGAATATTTTTTCAGTTATTCTGTTACAGGCTGAATATGTATCAGTTATTCTATTACAGGCTGAATATGTATCAGTTATTCTATTACAGGCTGAATATTTCTCAGTTATTCTATTACAGGCTGAATATGTATTGGTTATTCTATTACAGGCTGAATATGTATCAGTTATTCTATTACAGGCTGAATATGTATCGGTTATTCTATTACAGGCTGAAAATGTATCAGTTATTCTATTACAAGCTAACGGCTAGATTTGGAGTTTGGCGGTAAAAGGGCTGTTAACGCTCTGCGGGTTTTTTTCTGGCCGCACCATAAATTTAACTCTGGTATCGAGAGTTCAAACAAATGCTGCGTTAGGCTCCAAAAAAGGAGCGTAGAGCATTTTTACCGCAAATGCAACTCTCGATACCAGAGTTGCTTACGGACGCGGCCGGCCTCAAAAACGTGCTCGTGCACGATTCTCCCATAGGAAACAATGGGGCTGTTTGAGCTGAAAAAAAACCTAACACCTGCAAAAAAGCAGCGTTCAGCTCCTAACGCAGCCCCATTGTTTGCTATGGGGAAACACTTCCTACGTCTGCACCTAACACCCTAACATGTACCCCGAGTCTAAACACCCCTAGCCTTACACTTATTAACCCCTAATCTGCCGCCCCCGCTATCGCTGACCCCTGCATTACACTTTTAACCCCTAATCTGCCGCTCCGTAAACCGCCGCCACCTACGTTATCCCTATGTACCCCTAATCTGCTGCCCTAACATCGCCGACCCCTATGTTATATTTATTAACCCCTAATCTGCCCCCCACAACGTCGCTGACACCTACCTACACTTATTAACCCCTAATCTGCCGAGCGGACCTGAGCACTACTATAATAAAGTTATTAACCCCTAATCCGCCTCACTAACCCTATCATAAATAGTATTAACCCCTAATCTGCCCTCCCTAACATCGCCGACACCTACCTTCAATTATTAACCCCTAATCTGCCGACCGGAGCTCACCGCTATTCTAATAAATGTATTAACCCCTAAAGCTAAGTCTAACCCTAACACTAACACCCCCCTAAGTTAAATATATTTTTTATCTAACAAAATAAATTAACTCTTATTAAATAAATGATTCCTATTTAAAGCTAAATACTTACCTGTAAAATAAATCCTAATATAGCTACAATATAAATTACATTTATATTATAGCTATTTTAGGATTAATATTTATTTTACAGGCAACTTTGTAATTATTTTAACCAGGTACAATAGCTATTAAATAGTTAAGAACTATTTAATAGTTACCTAGTTAAAATAATAACAAATTTACCTGTAAAATAAATCCTAACCTAAGATATAATTAAACCTAACACTACCCTATCAATAAAATAATTAAATAAACTACCTACAATTACCTACAATTAACCTAACACTACACTATCAATAAATTAATTAAACACAATTGCTACAAATAAATACAATTAAATAAACTATCTAAAGTACAAAAAATAAAAAAGAACTAAGTTACAGAAAATAAAAAAATATTTACAAACATAAGAAAAATATTACAACAATTTTAAACTAATTACACCTACTCTAAGCCCCCTAATAAAATAACAAAGACCCCCAAAATAAAAAATTCCCTACCCTATTCTAAAATACAAAAATTACAAGCTCTTTTACCTTACCAGCCCTGAACAGGGCCCTTTGCGGGGCATGCCCCAAGAATTTCAGCTCTTTTGCCTGTAAAAAAAAAACATACAATACCCCCCCCCCAACATTACAACCCACCACCCACATACCCCTAATCTAACCCAAACCCCCTTAAATAAACCTAACACTAATCCCCTGAAGATCTTCCTACCTTGTCTTCACCATCCAGGTATCACCGATCCGTCCTGGCTCCAAGATCTTCATCCAACCCAAGCGGGGGTTGGCGATCCATAATCCGGTGCTCCAAAGTCTTCCTCCTATCCGGCAAGAAGAGGACATCCGGACCGGCAAACATCTTCTCCAAGCGGCATCTTCTATGTTCTTCCATCCGATGACGACCGGCTCCATCTTGAAGACCTCCAGCGCGGATCCATCCTCTTCTTCCGACGACTAGACGACGAATGACGGTTCCTTTAAGGGACGTCATCCAAGATGGCGTCCCTCGAATTCCGATTGGATGATAGGATTCTATCAGCCAATCGGAATTAAGGTAGGAATATTCTGATTGGCTGATGGAATCAGCCAATCAGAATCAAGTTCAATCCGATTGGCTGATCCAGTCAGCCAATCAGATTGAGCTCGCATTCTATTGGCTGATCGGAACAGCCAATAGAATGCGAGCTCAATCTGATTGGCTGATTGGATCAGCCAATCGGATTGAACTTGATTCTGATTGGCTGATTCCATCAGCCAATCAGAAAATTCCTACCTTAATTCCGATTGGCTGATAGAATCCTATCATCCAATCGGAATTCGAGGGACGCCATCTTGGATGACGTCCCTTAAAGGAACCGTCATTCGTCGTCTAGTCGTCGGAAGAAGAGGATGGATCCGCGCTGGAGGTCTTCAAGATGGAGCCGGTCGTCATCGGATGGAAGAACATAGAAGATGCCGCTTGGAGAAGATGTTTGCCGGTCCGGATGTCCTCTTCTTGCCGGATAGGAGGAAGACTTTGGAGCACCGGATTATGGATCGCCAACCCCCGCTTGGGTTGGATGAAGATCTTGGAGCCAGGACGGATCGGTGATACCTGGATGGTGAAGACAAGGTAGGAAGATCTTCAGGGGATTAGTGTTAGGTTTATTTAAGGGGGTTTGGGTTAGATTAGGGGTATGTGGGTGGTGGGTTGTAATGTTGGGGGGGGGGGTATTGTATGTTTTTTTTTACAGGCAAAAGAGCTGAAATTCTTGGGGCATGCCCCGCAAAGGGCCCTGTTCAGGGCTGGTAAGGTAAAAGAGCTTGTAATTTTTGTATTTTAGAATAGGGTAGGGAATTTTTTATTTTGGGGGTCTTTGTTATTTTATTAGGGGGCTTAGAGTAGGTGTAATTAGTTTAAAATTGTTGTAATATTTTTCTTATGTTTGTAAATATTTTTTTATTTTCTGTAACTTAGTTCTTTTTTATTTTTTGTACTTTAGATAGTTTATTTAATTGTATTTATTTGTAGCAATTGTGTTTAATTAATTTATTGATAGTGTAGTGTTAGGTTAATTGTAGGTAATTGTAGGTAGTTTATTTAATTATTTTATTGATAGGGTAGTGTTAGGTTTAATTATATCTTAGGTTAGGATTTATTTTACAGGTAAATTTGTTATTATTTTAACTAGGTAACTATTAAATAGTTCTTAACTATTTAATAGCTATTGTACCTGGTTAAAATAATTACAAAGTTGCCTGTAAAATAAATATTAATCCTAAAATAGCTATAATATAAATGTAATTTATATTGTAGCTATATTAGGATTTATTTTACAGGTAAGAATTTAGCTTTAAATAGGAATCATTTATTTAATAAGAGTTAATTTATTTCGTTAGATAAAAATTATATTTAACTTAGGGGGGTGTTAGTGTTAGGGTTAGACTTAGCTTTAGGGGTTAATACATTTATTAGAATAGCGGTGAGCTCCGGTCGGCAGATTAGGGGTTAATAATTGAAGGTAGGTGTCGGCGATGTTAGGGAGGGCAGATTAGGGGTTAATACTATTTATGATAGGGTTAGTGAGGCGGATTAGGGGTTAATAACTTTATTATAGTAGCGCTCAGGTCCGCTCGGCAGATTAGGGGTTAATAAGTGTAGGCAGTTGTCGGCGACGTTGTGGGGGGCAGATTAGGGGTTAATAAATATAACATAGGGGTCGGCGATGTTAGGGGCAGCAGATTAGGGGTACATAGCGATAACGTAGGTGGCGGCGATTTGCGGTCGGAAGATTAGGGGTTAATTATTTTAAGTAGCTTGCGGCGACGTTGTGGGGGGCAAGTTAGGGGTTAATAAATATAATATAGGGGTCGGCGGGGTTAGGGGCAGCAGATTAGGGGTACATAAGTATAACGTAGGTGGCGGTCGGCAGATTAGGGGTTAAAAATTTTAATCGAGTGGCGGCGATGTGGGGGGACCTCAGTTTAGGGGTACATAGGTAGTTTATGGGTGTTAGTGTACTTTAGGGTACAGTAGTTAAGAGCTTTATAAACCGGCGTTAGCCAGAAAGCTCTTAACTCCTGCTTTTTTCAGGCGGCTGGAATCTTGTCGTTAGAGCTCTAACGCTCACTGCAGAAACGACTCTAAATACCAGCGTTAGAAAGATCCCATTGAAAAGATAGGCTACGCAAATGGCGTAGGGGGATCTGCGGTATGGAAAAGTCGCGGCTGTAAAGTGAGCGTTAGACCCTTTAATCACTGACTCCAAATACCAGCGGGCGGCCAAAACCAGCGTTAGGAGCCTCTAACGCTGGTTTTGACGGCTACCGCCGAACTCTAAATCTAGGCCTAAGTATTTATCAGTTATTCTATTACAGGCTGAATATTTATCAGTTATTCTATTACAGGCTGAAAATTATGTTATTCTATTACAGGCTGAATATGTATTGGTTATTCTATTACAGGCTGAATATGTATCAGTTATTCTGTTACAGGCTGAATATTTATCAGTTATTCTATTACAGGCTGAGTATTTATCAGTTATTCTATTACAGGCTGAATATGTATCGGTTATTCTATTACAGGCTGAATATTTATCAGTTATTCTATTACAGGCTGAATATGTATCAGTTATTCTATTACAGGCTGAATATGTATCAGTTATTCTATTACAGGCTGAGTATTTATCAGTTATTCTATTTCAGGCTGATTATTTATCAGTTATTCTATTACAGGCTGAATATGTATCAGTCATTCTATTACAGGCTGAATATTTATCAGTTGTTCTGTTACAGGCTGAGTATTTATCAGTTATTCTATTACAGGCTGAATATTTATCAGTTATTCTATTACAGGCTGAATATTTATCAGTTATTCTATTACAGGCTGAAAATTATGTTATTCTATTACAGGCTGAATATGTATCGGTTATTCTATTGCAGGCTGAGTATTTATCAGTTTTTCTATTACAGGCTGAGTATTTATCAGTTATTCTATTACAGGCTGAGTATTTATCAGTTATTCTATTACAGGCTGAATATGTATCAGTTATTCTATTGCAGGCTGAGTATTTATCAGTTATTCTATTACAGGCTGAGTATTTATCAGTTATTCTATTACAGGCTGAGTATTTATCAGTTGTTCTATTACAGGCTGGGTATTTATCAGTTATTCTATTACAGGCTTAATATTTATCAGTTATTCTATTACAGGCTGAGTATTTATCAGTTATTCTATTACAGGCTGAGTATTTATCAGTTGTTCTATTACAGGCTGAGTATTTATCAGTTATTCTATTACAAGCTGAATATTTATCAGTTATTCTATTACAGGCTGAATATTTATCAGTTATTCTATTACAGGCTGAAAATTATGTTATTCTATTACAGGATGAATATGTATCGGTTATTCCATTACAGGCTGAATATGTATCAGTTATTCTATTACAGGCTGAATATGTATCAGTTATTCTATTACAGGCTGAATATGTATCAGTTATTCTATTACAGGCTGAATATTTATCAGTTATTCTATTACAGGCTGAATATGTATCAGTTATTCTATTACAGGCTCAATATTTATCAGTTATTCTATTACAGGCTGAATATGTATCAGTTATTCTATTACAGGCTGAGCATGTATCAGTTATTCTATTACAGGCTGAGTATTTATCAGTTATTCTATTACAGGCTGATTATTTATCAGTTATTCTATTACAGGCTGAATATGTATCAGTTATTCTATTACAGGCTGAATATTTATCAGTTATTCTATTACAGGCTGAGTATTTATCAGTTATTCTATTACAGGCTGAATATGTATCAGTTATTCTATTACAGGCTGAATATTTATCAGTTATTCTATTGCAGGCTGAGTATTTATCAGTTATTCTATTACAGGCTGAGTATTTATCAGTTATTCTATTACAGGCTGAGTATTTATCAGTTATTCTATTACAGGCTGAGTATTTATCAGTTGTTCTATTACAGGCTGGGTATTTATCAGTTATTTTATTACAGGCTGAATATATATCAGTTATTCTATTACAGGCTGAGTATTTATCAGTTGTTCTATTACAGGCTGAGTATTTATCAGTTATTCTATTACAGGCTGAATATGTATCAGTTGTTCTATTACAGGCTGAATATTTATCAGTTATTCTATTACAGGCTGAATATGTATCAGTTATTCTATTACAGGCTGAATTTGTATCAGTTATTCTATTACAGGCTGAGTATTTATCAGTAATTCTATTACAGGCTGAATATTTATCAGTTATTCTATTACAGGCTGAATATTTATCAGTTATTCTATTACAGGCTGAGTATCAGTTATTCTATTACAGGCTGAATATTTATCAGTTATTCTATTACAGGCTGAATATTTATCAGTTATTCTCTTACAGGCTGAGTATTTATCAGTTATTCTATTACAGGCTGAGTATTTATCAGTTATTCTATTACAGGCTGAGTATTTATCAGCTGTTCTATTACAGGCTGAGTATTTATCAGTTATTCTATTACAGGCTGAATATTTATCAGTTATTCTATTGCAGGCTGAATATGTATCAGTTGTTCTATTACAGGCTGAATATTTATCAGTTATTCTATTACAGGCTGAATTTGTATCAGTTATTCTATTACAGGCTGAGTATTTATTAGTAATTCTATTACAGGCTGAATATTTATCAGTTATTCTATTACAGGCTGAGTATCAGTTATTCTATTACAGGCTGAATATTTATCAGTTATTCTATTACAGGCTGAATATTTATCAGTTATTCTCTTACAGGCTGAGTATTTATCAGTTATTCTATTACAGGCTGAGTATTTATCAGTTATTCTAATACAGGCTGAGTATTTATCAGTTGTTCTATTACAGGCTGAGTATTTATCAGTTATTCTATTACAGGCTGAATATTTATCAGTTATTCTATTACAGGCTGAATATGTATCAGTTGTTCTATTACAGGCTGAATATTTATCAGTTATTCTATTACAGGCTGAATATGTATCAGTTGTTCTATTACAGGCTGAATATTTATCAGTTATTCTATTACAGGCTGAATATGTATCAGTTATTCTATTACATGCTGAATTTGTATCAGTTATTCTATTACAGGCTGAGTATTTATCAGTAATTATATTACAGGCTGAATATTTATCAGTTATTCTATTACAGGCTGAATATTTATCAGTTATTCTATTACAGGCTGAGTATGAGTTATTCTATTACAGGCTGAATATGTATCAGTTATTCTATTACAGGCTGAATATTTATCAGTTATTCTCTTACAGGCTGAGTATTTATCAGTTATTCTATTACAGGCTGAATATTTATCAGTTATTCTATTACAGGCTTAATATTTCTCAGTTATTATATTACAGGCTGAGTATTTCTAAGTTATTCTATTAGAGGCTGAATATTAATCAGTTATTCTAATAGAGGCTGAATATTTACAAGGTATTCTATTACAGGCTGAGTATTTATCAGTTATTCTATTACAGGCTTAATATTTCTCAGTTATTCTATTACAGGCTGAGTATTTATCAGTTATTATATTACAGGATGAGTATTTCTAAGTTATTCTATTACAGGCTGAATATTTATCAGTTATTCTAATAGAGTCTGGATATTTTCGAGGTATTCTATTACAGGCTGCGTATTTATCAGTTATTCTAATAGAGGCTGGATATTTATGAGGTATTCTATTACAGGCTGAATATTTATCAGTTATTCTCTTACAGGCTGAGTATTTATCAGTTATTCTATTATAGGCTGAATATTTCTCAGTTATTCTATTACAGGCTTAATATTTCTCAGTTATTCTATTACAGGCTTAATATTTCTCAGTTATTCTATTACAGGCTGAGTATTTATCAGTTATTATATTACAGGCTGAGTATTTATCAGTTATTATATTACAGGCTGAGTATTTCTAAGTTATTCTATTACAGGCTGAATATTTATCAGTTATTCTAATAGAGACTGAATATTTACGAGGTATTCTATTACAGGCTGAGTATTTATCAGTTATTCTATTACAGGCTAAATATTTTTCAGTTATTCTAATAGAGGCTGGATATTTATGAGGTATTCTATTACAGGCTGAATATTTATCAGTTATTCTCTTACAGGCTGAGTATTTATCAGTTATTCTATTACAGGCTTAATATTTCTCAGTTATTCTATTACAGGCTTAAAATTTCTCAGTTATTCTATTACAGGCTGAGTATTTATCAGTTATTCTATTACAGGCTGAGTATTTCTAAGTTATTCTATTACGGGCTGAATATTTATCAGTTATTCTAATAGAGGCTGAATATTTATCAGTTATTCTATTACAGGCTGAATATTTATCAGTTATTCTCTTACAGGCTGAGTATTTATCAGTTATTCTATTGCAGGCTGAGTATTTATCAGTTATTCTATTACAGGCTGGATATTTATCAGTTATTCTATTACAGGCTGAGCATTTATCAGTTATTCTATTACAGGCTGAATATTTATCAGTTATTATATTACAGGCTGAATATTTCTCAGTTATTCTATTACAGGCTGAATATTTCTCAGTTATTCTATTACAGGCTGAGTATTTATCAGTTATTCTATTACAGGCTGAATATTTCTCAGTTATTCTATTACAGGCTGAGTATTTATCAGTTATTCTATTACAGGCTGAATATTTCTCAGTTATTCTATTACAGGCTGAATATGTATCAGTTATTCTATTACAGGCTGAATATTTATCAGTTATTCTATTACAGGCTGAATATTTATCAGTTATTCTATTACAGGCTGAGTATTTATCAGTTATTCTATTACAGGCTGAATATTTCTCAGTTATTCTATTACAGGCTGAATATGTCTCAGTTATTCTATTACAGGCTGAATATGTCTCAGTTATTCTATTACAGGCTGAATATTTATCAGTTATTCTATTACAGGCTGAATATTTATCAGTTATTCTATTACAGGCTGAGTATTTATCAGTTATTCTATTACAGGGTGAGTATTTATCAGTTATACTATTACAGGCTGAATATTTCTCAGTTATTCTATTACAGGCTGAATATTTCTCAGTTATTCTATTACAGGCTGAATATGTATCAGTTATTCTATTACAGGCTGAATGTTTATCAGTTAGTCTTTTTCAAGACCAATTAGCGATTGAAAAATGTTGCTAAATCTGTCCTCAACACATTTGTGAGATTGCACTGCTCTCAAATCCATAATCCATATCACATGTGGTTTTATCTGATAATTTCTTAGTCAATCTAAAAATCTTTAGCCAACAACAACCTGAATGTAATTTCAGCTCCGATATGTCTATACTTTAAAGTGGAAATCGGTTTGGTCAATGACTCCTGGCTGTTCCAGGGGCATAAACATTTTAGTTTTTCTGACCCCAGTAATGGGTTGTGTTATTTGGTTTTATTTTTGCATGCACCAGTTGAAATGGAATTTTGTAGGTTGGGGATCTGATGATATGACATGAGGATGTCTGTGTGTGTGTTTTATTCAATTGATTTGTTTTGGCTCTGAGCGTCTGAATGTGACTTGATCTGGTTGACGCTGACAGAACCTTAGTGTTCACAGTAAGGGAGCAGAAGTGATGTTTATTCATTGGCTTTGACTTGCTTCAATCATTTCCAACTCATTTGTTTTCTGTAGATGCCAGATAGTTATTTATTTATTTCCTGCACAGCTAATAGAAACAACACAAACTAATATAAAATATAAAGTTTAGCATCTTCCTGTCAATGATTATCTTGTTTAGTGCATACAGCACAATATTATTGTCTGTGGGCATAATTACATGAGAAGCTATCTTAGAACTTGTTATGCTCTCTCATAAATATTTTATTTCAATCAACCCCCATTTACTGTTTTTGTTCTTTATTCTGTTTGTGTACAATTTTTATAGTAGTGGTATTTTAAGAACATTTAAGTAATACTTGCAATGCGCAAGTTAAATTTTACGGTTTTCAGGATGCCTGAAAGATACAGCTTTTCTTGTAGTGTTTAGGTGTTTAAATAAATTGTTTTACTTAAATATATACGATTGGTGTATACCTGTATTACCCGGCATCAACTACTGTCCCCAGGAGCTGATCTTGGAACATAAATATATTGGATTGGTGTATACAAAGCTACTGTATATATGTTCCAAGATCAGCTCCTGGGGACAGTAGCTGAAGCCAGGTGATAAGTAAATACCCCGCCACACACACGCACACACGCGCACACACACACACACACACATACACACACACACACACGCATGCACACACACAAACACACACACACATGCACACACACACACACGCATGCACACATGCATGCACACACACGCATGCACACACACACACATGCACACACGCATGCACACACACATGCATGCACAAACACACACACGCATGCACACACACACACACGCATGCACACACACATGCATGCACAAACACACACACGCATACACGCACGCATACACACACACAAACACACACACTCATGCACACATGCATGCACACACACGCATGCACACATGCATGCACACACACGCATGCACACACACGCATGCATGCACACACACGCATGCACACACACGCATGCACACACACGCATGCACAAACACACGCACGCATACACACACACACACTCACGCACACACACACACACACACACACGCATGTACACACACACGCATGCACAAACACACACGCATACACGCACGCATACATACACACACAAACACACACACTCATGCACACATGCATGCACACACACGCATGCACACACGCACACACACACGCACGCACACACACGCGCACACACACGCATGCACACACACGCATGCACACACACTCATGCACACACACACACATGCACACACGCATACACACACGCACACACGCACGCACACACGCACGCACACACTACATTTTTCTTTGCGTACATGTTTTGCAGATGATCCATTTTTAAAGCCCATCTGGGAGTGTTTTTGTAAATATATATAGTTTTGCTTATTTTTAAATAACATTCTGCTGACTTTAAGACTCCTAACACTAGAAACAAAGTTTTAGATACAGTATATACTGATGTCTAAATATTCATGTTTTTTTATTGGCCTTTTCATATGCAGAGGAGGGGGGAGTGCCTACTTTTTGTGTTTTCTCAGCCCATTTCACTGAGTGTTCCAGCCTTACCTCACCAACAGTGCTAAAGTGGGAGCTTCTAATTGAGTTTTTAATAGTTTTTATACTGGATTTTTATATCAGTAACTGTGCATATTCTTATTTATAGTGGTCTTTTACTGTATTTGCAGTTAGACAAATGGTGTATACAGTCCCTTTAAAACTTTTAATCAATAGTCTTTTAAAACATTTGTAATATACATGTCACAATCAGTACACAACTTATACTGATTAAGACCAGGAGTGTGTGTATGTGTAGGGCAGTGGGTAGCATTATCTACTATGTTTGATTAAGTTCTTCTCTGTGAAAGGTACAGTTGGGCTAAAAGAAGCTCAATTCAGGTGTTGACCTGCAAAAGAATAAGCTACTGATCGTTCATGGCTAAGCACTTCTTTCTAGCCTTGTGCATTTGTCTCTTAGTGTGAGATGGCAGATGCATTTGGTTCTTAGTGTGTTTCAATTTCTCAAGAAGAAATCTGGCTCCAAAAAGAGCCAATTATTGCTGGTAGCTACCATCTTCTGCATTTGTTTCCTTGTGAAGAAGACAAAGGTTTTCCTCTTCCTCTCTGTAAATGCTTGACTAATAAGCTAAAAAAACTAGTGTTCATAACTATTACAATTATTTAAAGGGACATTAAACGGAACATGTAAAATAATGTAGGACCCTGCAACAGGCTACATAGTGTTTGCTAAGATCAGACCATCAACTCTTTTAAATCTGTCTCTAATTTGGCACAACAATGGGGAGACCAAAATCAGTAATTCCACCATCATTTTCAAGGAGTGCATCTAAGGTCTGCTGGCAGTTTGCAAAACCCTATACGTTGTGCTAACAAAATGACAGCGTTAAATGCTTTTAAACTGTTTATTTTATATGTAGATCCTTTTGCAGTGCAGGGCATAATTACTAATGTAAGTTAAGCTTAAGTAAAGATACATAAATAGCCTTTTAACTGTGTTGAAACATTTTAATATGTGAAATATGCTTTAAAAGTTGAATGCACATCAGTAAGTTAAGGACATAAATCATTAAAAAGTCTGTATGCCGCTAATAAGCGCAGATTACACATCCAGCTCTCAGCAGGTCCTTTAGCTTAAGAATTTGTAAACTCCTTTTAACAGGTATTTTAATTTAACATTACAAACTCAGAGTGGTTCACCCAGCACGCTTCCTAGGGTTAATATACAGCTTGCACATCCAGTAAAGCCAAAATGCGAAGATAGATGTTTTTTTCCTCTTTCTTTTTTTAGCTCAAGAACATCTCTTACTTCCCAGCTCAGCTTCGAGCTTCTTAACCTAAAATTACCCTGTCCGCTCCTGACAGCAAAGGATTGGGAGGGTGAGAGGAAGGAGAGAGATTAACCTTTTCTTTTTGAGGGTTTACAGAGTGATTCCCAAAGAACCTCTTACTCTGATAAGATATATAAATTAGCTTCACGTAAAAAAAAACACTTGACCCGTCCTCTTCGTACATGAAAATCATTTATCTCATCTGTACTTTACATTTCCATTGTGATTCTTGACTTCTGCTTCTTACTGTTTGGGCCAAAGACCCTTTTAATCGTCTATCTAACAACATAATTTACTTTTTCCTTTGGTTTGACCAACCTTCTTCCACCTCCACAAAGTAGTAGAATCTCTGTAAAATGAAATAGCAATATGTGGCTGAAATCTGATGGTTAGATAACGAGTGGCGCGCTAACTGTTGCGCACAAGCAATATGAGGGTTTCTTGCATGCAATGTAAATAGGCGCACGTATTATGAGTTGAAAGTAAATGCGTTTACTTGAGCGCAATCAAATTTAATGTCAAGTTAGAATGACTTCAGAGCTTTGGTTAACTATTACGCTAGACAAAAAAGCTGCTCAAAACACATGAAAATTACATTTAACAGAACAGATTCACTCATAATTACACTTTCTAATAAAATTATTTTGTGTGTATGTGTATGTACATATATATATATATATATATATATATATATATATATATATATATATATATATATATATAAAAAAACACTGAAAAGAACTGCACTCTCATACCGGACTGGGTACACATCCCATGACCCTGTAACATGCTCAGCCCTGGGTGCTCACGGGCACTCACAGGAAGCTGTGCTGTCCACAGAGTCACAGGCAGTTAACCCCAGACAGGTCTGGGTGCAAGAACCATAGGGAGATTACAAAACAAATTAATACAACACACAGAGGAAGTCCAGCACTCACTTACAAGCTTTCAGCTAAGATTTAAAAGTAAAAATGGAAAGGTTAGTTACCGCATTTGGCCAGATGGGACAAGCCCAGGTACCGCATCAAGGTCCTTTCCAATACCTGGGACCCTAAAACAGCCACACAATGCAAGCTCTCAAATCCAAATAAACTGGGAACAAGGGAAGGGTGCACAGGCTTATGTAATCACCCTAGACATATACAAAACACGGAAGAGAACTGCATTCTCATACCGGACCCATACACATCCCATGACCCTTTAACATGCTCAGCCCTGGGTGTTCACGGGCACTCACATGAAGCTGTGCTACCACAGAGTCACAGGCAGTTAACCCCAGACAGGTCTTTGTGCAAGAACCATAGGGAGATTACAAAACAAATTAATACAACACACAGAGAAAGTCCAGCACTCACTTACAAGCTCTCAGCTAAGATTTAAAAGCAAAAATGGAAAGGTTAGTTACCACATTTGGCCAAATGAGACAAGCCCAGGTACTGCATCAAGGTCCTTTCCAATACCTGGGACCCTAAAACAGCCACACAATGCAAGCTCTCAAATCCAAACAAACTGGGAACAAGGGAAGGGTGTGCATGCTTATATAATCACCCTAGACATATACAAAACACGAAAGAGAACTGCACTCTCATACCGGACCGGGTACACATCCCATGACCCTGTAACATGCTCAGCCCTTGGTGCTCACGGGCACTCACAGGAAGCTGTGCTGTCCACAGAGTCACAGGCAGTTAACCCCCGACAGGTCTGGGTGCAAGAACCATAGGGAGATTACAAAACAAATTAATACAACACACAGAGAAAGTCCAGCACTCACTTGCAAGCTCTCAGCTTTAAAAGCAAAAATGGAAAGGTTAGTTACCGCATTTGGCCAGATGGGATAAGCCCAGGTACCGCATCAAGGTCCTTTCCAATACCTGGGACCCTAAAACAGCCACACAATGCAAGCTCTCAAATCCAAACAAACTGGGAACAAGTGAAGGGTGTGTGTGTGTATATACATACATTGATTTATTTATAAGTTCATTGGAGTCCTTAGCAGTCAAGTAGCTGAAAACATGAAAAATCAAATTTATGCAATATTCATGTAAATATTTACATTCTAATATTTTTCAAATAGGGGGATATGTTCTAAGTATTTTTAAATAGAAATTCCTATATAAATCTGTATATATCTATACCTAAATATAATCATCTCTCTCTCTCTCTCTTTCTCTCTCAATCTCTCTCTCTCTCTCTCTCTCTCTCTCATATATAACAAACTGCACTCCTGACTTATCATAGCAATGACCCAGGGTGCTGCAAAAGGTTTAGATAATAGCAAGGAAAGCACACTCCAATAGCAAGGAAAGCACACTCCAATGGGAATATTTTAGAGAGAGAGATTGAGAGGGAGGTATAGTTAATACCATTATATATATATATATATATATATATATATATATATATATATATATATATATATATATATATATATATATATATATATATATATATATATATATATATTCTGTATATGTATATAAATATATATTTTAAAATAAATAGAACATTTTCTATCTATCTATGTATCTTTCTATCTTTATATATATATATATATATATATATATATATATATATATATATATATATATATATATATATATATATATATAAAGTTGCAGAGGTGAACGGCACTCACGAATAAGTCAGCTACCTGGTGCTCTCACTAGGGAGAAACAAACAGTAAAGCAGGTATGAATCCCACGGACGGGCTCCGTGTTGCAGCCAGGATCCAAATGAAGCAGGCACACAGGTTTTTTCAAGACCAAATGTCTTTTGTACACCATTGACAAAGGCTCGTGTTTGAGCCGAAACGTTTGGTAAACAATACTGCCAATAAACCGGAGTGTTTATGTACCAAAATACCATTATATATATATATATATATATATATATATATATATATATATATATATATATATTTATTTAAAAATAAATAGAACACATTCTTCTATGTGAAGAACATTTGAATGTGAAATATTCATATTTCATGTCAGGTTTAGCTCACTTGAATAAATGCAATTGGGTTAGTGCAGGAATATGAGTGTTAGTTTTTTTTTTCTCTTTTCACACTCCATTGAAGTCTATTTGAAAATACATTAACAATATTCAAAGTTCAGCTTCTTGGTCGTGCTAACTTTTTACTTTCAACTCATAATACGAGCGCAACCTGACCCATGCAAAAAACCTCTGTCTAGCAAAGCTAACACAAAATAGTGTTCCACTTGTAATCAAGCACAAAGTAAGTTAACAAAGGAAAGGGATAATATTTATTCTAGGCAGCCTAAACCACACACTTGGGTTGTCCAAATCTCACCCTGATAACACAAGCCTGCCCCATGGTTGCTGAGACCCGTTCTGGCCCTTTAATGCCAAACCTCCTTACTCATGGGTCCAAATTCTCCCTTTCCTCAGCAATCATCCTACATTAAACTTGCTCACCAGTATATAAGGAACACCATTAGCTTGAATAATTAAAGGGTCATTCTTATGCAAAAAAATGAAATGCTCTGATTCCTTAGAATATATATTTATTTATTTTGCATTAGTGTCACTTTCTGTGTCCCGATCCTAGTTAAATATATAGTTACAATCTCAATCTGTAAGCAGCAACACATTGCAGTTTCTAAGCAGAGCACAGCCAGTGAGCCAGTTAGGAATAGCATAAGTATGTACCTGCCAATCATATCCTACTCAAGAGCTGCAAGACATTGGCTACGCGTTTAACCACTTTGTGAGGATTAAACTCATAGGTGTTCATCACAATCTTGCACTTATTTTTGGCAGACAATGATTTCTGGACTTCATCCAGTATTGTTTTTTTGGTCATCAAAATCCCAAAATGCTTCTGCCATTTATACCTCTGTTACCTCCTGAAAACAACATGAAATAGCTATCTGCATTATAAACCGCACAACTATTCAACCTGTGATGTAATCACTAAGGGGCCTATTTAAGAATGTGTGAGCTGCATTTATCATTGCACCAGCAGTTCTTGTGAATTGCTGGTGCAATATTGCCCCCTGCAGATTTGCAGGCAATCGGCCATTAGCAGGGGGTGTCAATCAACCCGATCAGGTTGATTTCCGGCGATGTCTGTCTGCCGCCTCAGAGCAGGCAGACAAGTGATGGAGCAGCGGTCTTTAGAAACACGGGGCATCAAGCTCCATACAGAACTTGATAAATAGGCCCCTATATCCCCAAAACGATATGAGGATTTAGTGATTACATCACAGCTTGAATAGCCTGTATATTGACTGATCATTTTATAAGTAGTTAGTGATCCTAATAGGTGGTATGATCCTAATAGGTGGTATGATCCTAATAGATGGTATGTGGACAATTAACCTGTTGTTCTCCAAAACCTTGGACAAATGTGTGTGCATGTGACATTATTTGTATAGTGAGCCTCTGTGTTTGTTTGAGTTATCGATTAAACTATTTGTTGTAGTATAAAAGTGCTTATTATTACCTTTTTGAACTGTAATTGATCAAGCAGGAGGCATCTGTATCTGGTGACATTGTCATCCAATATGGTGGTTGATAATTTTGTGTGTGCAGCAAAGAACAAGAACCAATGTTACATTTGAAAATGCTGGGTACTTGTTAATAACAAGTTGAAAAGTATTCAGAGTTCAATTTTACAAGTGAAAAATTTTACCATAAATGTGTTAAGTATCAAAAATTTGGATTGTGTTCAGAAAACAGACAAATGTTAATTACATTTTAAGGATATTTTTCATCAAAACCATAAAAAAAAAGTGTTGCTGATATACAATGAAAATTACTAATTGTGATTGCTTCAATATAAAAATGGCTCGTTGGTAGCCTTAAAAGAACACAAAACTATCAGCGAGATTATGAGTCTTGCGTTAGCCTTAAAAAGCAGCGTTGAGAGGTACCAACGCTGCTTTTTTCCTAACGCTGGTATTACGAGTCTTGCAGGTACAGGTGTACCGCTCACTTTTTTGGTCAGACTCGAAAATACCTCAAATCCACTTACATCAATTGCGTATCCCATATTTTCAATGGGATTTGCCTAATGCCGGTATTACGAGTCTTCCAAAAAGTGAGCGGTACAGCCTCTCCTGTCAAGACTGATACCGCATTTAAAAGTCAGTAGTTAAGAGTTTTATGGGCTAATGCTGTAATATAAAACTCTTAACTAAAGTGCTAAAAAGTACACTAACACCCATAAACTACCTATTAACCCCTAAACCAAGCCCCCCACATTGCAAACACTAAAAAAATATTTTTAACCCCTAATCTGCCGAACCGTACATCGCCGCCACTATAAAATATTTACTAACCCCTAAACCGCCGCACTCCCGCCTCGCAATCACTAGTTAAATGTTATTAACCCCTAATCTGCCATCCCTAACATCGCCGATACCTACCTACATTTATTAACCCCTAATCTGCTGCCCCCAACGTCGCTGCAACTATATTAAAATTAGTAACCCCTAAACCTAAGTCTAACCCTGACCCCCCCAACTTAAATATAATTTAAATAAATCTAAATAAAATTACTATCATTAACTAAAGTATTCCTATTTAAAACTAAATACTTACTGATAAAATAAACCCTAAGATAGCTACAATATAACTAATAGTTACATTGTAGCTAGCTTAGGATTTATTTTTATTTTACAGGCAACTTTGTATTTATTTTAACTAGGTAGAAGAGTTATTAAATAGTTATTAACTATTTAATAGCTACCAAGTTAAAATAAATTCAAATTTACCTGTAAAATAAATCCTAACCTAAGTTACAATTACACCTAACACTACACTATAATTAAATGAATTACCTAAACTAAATACAATTAAATACAAAGAAAATAAATTATCTAAAGTACGAAAAAAAATCACTAAATTACAGAAAATAATAAAATAATTACAAGATTTTTAAACTAATTACACCTAATCTAATCCCCCTAATAAAATAAAAAAGCCCCCCAAAATAATAAAAAGCCCTAACCTATACTAAATTACAAATAGCCCTTAAAAGGGCCTTTTGCGGGTCATTGCCCCAAAGTAATCGGCTCTTTTACCTGTAAAAAAAAGTACAATACCACCCCCCCCCAGCATTAAAACCCAACACCCACACACCCAACCCTACTCTAAAACCCACCCAATACCCCCTTAATAAAACCTTACACTAACCCCTTGCAGATCACCCTACCTTGAGAAGTCGTCAACGAAGCCGGGCGAAGTGGTGCTCCAGATGGGCAGAAGTCTTCATCGAAGCAGGCCAGAAGAGGTCCTCCAGATGGGCAGAAGTCTTCATCCAGATGGCATCTTCTGTCTTCATCCATCCGGCGCGGAGCGGGTCCATCTTCAAGACATCCGACGTGGAGCATCCTCTTCAAACGAAGTCCAACTGAAGAATGAAGGTTCCTTTAAATGACGTCATCCAAGATGGCGTCCCTTGAATTCCGATTGGCTGATAGAATTCTATCAGCCAATTGGAATTTAGGTAGAAAAAATCCTATTTGCTGATCCAATCAGCCAATAGGATTGAGCTGGCATTCTATTGGCTGATTGGATCAGCCAATAGAATGCAAGCTCAATCCTATTGGCTGATTGCATCAGCAAATAGGATTTTTTCTACCTTAATTCCAATTGGCTGATAGAATTCTAGGATCTTGGATGATGTCATTTAAAGGAACCTTCATTCTTCAGTTGGACTTCGTTTGAAGAGGATGCTCCGCGTCAGATGTCTTGAAGATGGACCTGCTCTGCGCCGGATGGATGAAGATAGAAGATGCCGTCTGGATGAAGACTTCTGCCCGTCAGGAGGACAACTTCGTTGAGGACTATGGCCCGGCTGAGTGAAGACTTCTCAAGGTAGGATGATCTTCAAGGGGTTAGTTTTAGGTTTTATTAAGGGGGTATTGGGTGGGTTTTAGAGTAGGGTTGGGTGTGTGGGTGGTGGGTTTTAATGTTGGGGGGGCATTGTACTTTTTTTTACAGGTAATAGAGCTGATTGCTTTGGGGCAATGCCCCACAAAAGGCCCTTTTAAGGGCTATTTGTAATTTAGTATAGTGTAGGGCTTTTTATTATTTTGGGGGGCTTTTTTATTTTATTAGTGGGATTAGATTAAGTTTAATTAGTTTTTAAAAAAATGTAGTTATTTTATTATTTTCTGTAATTTAGTGTTTGTTTGTTTTTCGTACTTTAGATAATTTTTTTAAATTGTATTAAGTTTAGGTAATTTATTTAATTATAGTGTAGTGTTAGATGTAATTGTAACTTAGGTTAGGATTTATTTTACAGGTTAATTTGAATTTATTTTAACTAGGTAGCTATTAAATAGTTAGTAACAATTTAATAACTATTGTACCTAGTTAAAATAAATATAAAGTTGCCTGTAAAATAAATATAAATCCTAAAAAAGCTACAATGTAACTATTAGTTATATTGTAGCTAGCTTAGGGTTTATTTTATAGGTAAGTATTTAGTTTTAAATAGGAATAATTAGTTAATGATAGTAAGTTTTATTTAGATTTATTTAAATTATATTTAAGTTAGGGGGGTTAGGGTTAGACTTAGATTTAGGGGTTAATAACTTTAATATAGTTGTGGCAACGTTGGGTGTGGCAGATTAGGGGTTAATAAATATAATGCAGGGTTTGGCGATGTTGGGGGCAGCAGATTAGGGGTTCATAAGTATAATGTAGGTTGCGGCGGTGTCCGGAGCGGCAGATTAGGGGTTAATAATATAATGTAGGTGGCGGCGATGTCGGGGGAGGCAGATTAGGGGTTAATAAGTGTAAAATTAGGGGTGTTTAGACTTGGGGTTCATGTTAGGGTGTTAGGTGTAGACATAAATGTATTTTCCCCATAGGAATCAATGGGGCTGCGTAAGGAGCTTTACGCTGCTTTTTTGCAGGTGTCAGGTTTTTTTTCAGCCGGCTCTCCCCATTGATTCCTATGGGGAAATCGTGCACAAGCACGTTTTGCCAGCTCACCGCTACCGTAAGCAGCGCTGGTATTGAGGTGAGATGTGGAGCTAAATTTTGCTCTACACTCACTTTTTTTGCGGCTAACGCCAGGTTTCTAAAAACCCGTAATACCAGCGTTGTCTGTGGTGAGCGGTGAGGGAAAACTGTGCATTAGGACTGCACAGCCTTACTGACAAAACTCGTAATCTAGGTGTATTTTTTTTTTAAATTCAGATAGAACATACAATTTTAGACAACTTTCCAATTTATGTCTATTTTCAATTTTGCTTTATTCTCTTGGTATCCTTTATTGAAGAAGCAGCAATGCACTACTGGGAGCTAGCCACCAATCAGCAACTAGCTCCCAGCTTCTGAGTCTACCTAGGTATGCTTTTTCAACAAATTATACCAATAGAAGAAAGGAAAATATTAGGTTTCATGTCCCTTTAAGCATGCCGGTCATTTTCAAACCAAAGATTGTGATTTTAACCCCATACAATTGTGTGTATAAAGACTGTATACAATATAGTCTGTCAACTGATTTGGCTACTATAGGAATGGCTTATGTTGTTGCTCATTTTTGGCATGTTTTGTATTATCTTCCAGCACATGGATTTGTGAGTGAGGACGAGTATTTAGAAATTACGGGCATCACCAGGGAACAGTCAGGACAATATGAATGCAGTGCAGCTAATGATGTCTCAGCTCCTGATGTCCGAAGGGTTCAAGTCACTGTTAACTGTAAGTATAAGCCTCCATTATCTCACCAGTAGAGAGAATAAGCTAATGTTTGTATTTGACTTCCCAACATTCCCCTTAACAATTAATGCCTAATTCTAATGTTTCTATAAAGCAAAGCTAACATTTGAAAACTTGACTGTAGCATTTGAATATTTAATTTGAGTATTGATTCCCCTAGACTTACATTCAAACCTAAGACTATTGACGTCAACATTTAATAATCAAATGTTACACTTAATATTCAAATGTTACATTCAATAAACTAAAAGTGTACTTTTTGGCAAAAACAGAAGTTAAGAATGAACAAATAATAGTGTGCTAAAACATTTATGAATAATTTGAACCTCTCGGATAAAGGGATGGACAAATGATTTGCAATATTCAAAAAATGAAATTAATTTTAACACATTCATTTGTTCCTTTTCGAATTTCAACATTCTAAGATTCATTTAATGTAATAATATTTCTAATGCCACCTTGAAATGTAATATTCGAATCAAATTATACAATATTCTAAATAGAAAAGTTTTAATATATTTTGTATCTATTATGTATCAATTTACTAAATTCCCTACCACATGAACTATTGAACTTCTGAATAATATTTGTTAAATTGAATGTTAACTTCAAAATTTTGAATGTGGGCATTTGATCTAATTAGGAACATTCAAAAATGAAATTAACATTTGTAAACCAGAAATAAAATTAGATTACCAAAAGTTTATGGATTTTCCTTTTTAACAACATTAGATCGTCTAAAATGAATGTCCACAGGACTATTTGTTCTACCAAGCGAATTACACTTTCACCACATTTGCCCATCCCTATTTGAATGCCAGTGAAAACTGGGGTGTGTACCTTAACCTTAATTGACAAATCATTTTAACGATCTCTGGTGATGAAGGGTTGAAGTGTTGAATTATGTTTCTATTTTTTTTTGGGGGGGGTCTACCCATCAGCCTTTGTAAGACTTCTGACCAAAAAGTACTTTCTGAGCATGACTACCAGGGGACAAGTTTGATTTTTGTTTCGGGTCTATAAAGAAATTTGATGGTTTAAGACAGCTCTACTGGAAGACAGCTAAGTTATGGAGAGACATTGCCAACTTGGGTTTCCTCCCAAAAACGTAACTTTGCTTTGCTGACAGCTTGAAAGGGGCATTTTTTAGATGTGTTTCTGGACGTTAAATATAAAAGCCATAGGGATTAGAGGAGGGTATTGACTTTTTCTTTGAACTAAAGGTCTTAGCTTACAAATTCAGAGGAGCTCGTACATATGAGTTTTGAGGGTGATGCAATAATGAATATGGGGCATAGCAACTTCCTTGTCCCCCTGGAACCATTGCTGCAGTAATCACCTAGCATGAAGCAATGCCAGTTCAAATAACAAACAACTTTGATTTCAAAGTGAAGTCAAGAGGTTTTTAGTTGCCAACATCCATTAAATTTGTAAAGAGTAGATAATAAAAAGTAAGAAATATGAGAAATGGTCAGTTTTATCGTAGCAAACATATTGGCTCATACTTTAGAATCAATAGAAAGCCGACTTTAGCAGGTCTGTTATTTTCCAATCTTCTCTCCATCAGAAAAGAAGCAATAAGAGTTTATACATTTATACATTCCCAGAAAACTCATATGTAACCCAAGTCTCAGGGTATTAAAAAGTTGCTTCACTGCATATTTTATTTAGCAGTACTTAGATGCCAATTTAACCCACTTACTGCTGGAGTTTGGCTGCTTTGCAATGCGTTGTCAGTGTTTTTGTCAATCAAATTGTTAGGTGACTATCAACAAAAACAACATTTTTAAAACTTAAAGGGACATTACACCTTTGGATCTAGATAACAAGTAGAGCGCAAAAATATTAACACTATTGTATATTAACATCGCTTGAGCACAAACGATGTTAATTCACAAAAAAATGGCAACTAATTTTAACAATCTCTGGTGATGAAGGGTTGAAATGTTGAATTATGTTTCTAGTTTTTGTTGTTGTGGGGGGGGGGTCTACCCATCAGCCTTTGTAAGACAATTTTTGCTCTCGCTGTACTAGTATAAAGTTATTTTCTATCACTCAAGCAATATTCTAGGGTGCATTAACATTTGTATGTCTGATAGTGTAAGTGCGCTACATCCCTCACAGACTTTTAGAAGTGCACCCAGTATAATTCATGTTGGATATCTCTTGAGCATTTAAAGGACATTAAACCCCCTTTTTTATTTCATTATTCAGACAGAGAATATCATTTAAAAATGTTTCTAAGTTACTTCTATTATCAAATATTTTTTGTTCTCTTGTTATTCTTTGTTGACGAGATATCTAATACGTAGCGTGCACACGTCTGGAGCACTACATGACAGAAAACAGTGCTGCAATCTAGTGCTCTTGCTATTGTATACCATTGTTGCAAAACGGCTGCTATATAGTGCTGCAGGCACGTGCACGCTCCTGGAAGTATATTACAAAAATGTTTCTATTTGAAATTGAAATTCACTCATGCACATTCAATTTTTGACCTCTCCATCCCTTTAACTGCTTTATTATTATGTGTTTATGGGGTTTAATGTTCTTTTAACAAAATCCTTCATTGCATTTTAAAATTGCTGTGAACTCTGAGGCGTCTCTAGACAAAAAAACAACAACTTTCCCTTTGCCATAAAACACAGCGCAGGTTGCAGTTATTTTTCCAAACGCGTCTTTGATATCATTCTGATTGCTCCTGTGATGTTGTGTCTGGCTGCTTCACTCGAATGTAATCAATTGCTTATTTGAGAGCCTAGATACTTAACACGAGGGAAGAGAAATGCAGCGACAGCAACAAGGTAAATACAGACTACGAAAAAAAGCTTTCTGTTCAAAAGCAACACAATGGGAGAAGAGCAAACGCTCATAAAAACTAAAGTCAAATCATATTAAAACATATCGATTTGTGCAAGTAACTAAAATCCATAAAGTTTACAGTTTTACAAACAGGGCTATTCTGGTGTAACAATAATTTGTATGAGTAAACAACACACAAATAAAGGCATCTTAAAATGCATATATACTTAAAGGGACAGTAAACACCAGATTTTTTGTTGTTTAAAAAGATAGATAATCCCTTTATTACCCATTCCCCAATTTTGCATAACCAACACAGTTATAATAATATACTTTTTACCTCTGTGATTACCTTGTATCTATGCCTCTGCAAACTGCCCCCTTATTTCAGTTCTTTTGACAGACATGCATTTTTAGCCTCCTAGGAGCTTCACGTGCCTGAGCTCAATGTTATCTATGTGAAACACATGAACTAACGCCCTCTAGTGGTGAAAAACTGACAAAATGCTTTCCGATTAAAGGCACTCTTCAAGGTCTAAGAAATTAGCACATGAACCTCCTAGATTTAGCTTTCAACTAAGAATACCAAGAGAACAAAGCAAAATTGGTAATAAAAGTAAATTGAAAAGTTTTTATAATGACATGCCCTATTTAAATCATGAAATATTTTTTTTTTACTTTACTGTCCCTTTAAAGAGACATTATATTCTCAATACATTTCATTAGCATCATATTGAGGTTATTCCCACCTCCCTCTAGACATGGATGTCGCCATATTGAAATCTAGCTTTCACTACATTCTACTGCCACTCTACTTTAGATAAAAATGTATACAGAAAGAAAAGCACTCGACTAGGAACAAACAACAACTCAGTAGCTTCTTCAATGGTGAGTTACCACCTAGGAGCAGCCTCTTATAGCCCAACACTCCTTTAAATAATACATGCACTGTTTAGTGTATAGTGTTTCTTTAACAGGAACAGAACCCCGGCATCAGGCAAGAAAGTTTTATATGTGACAATAACAATGTGTATTCCTGTTTGCTGTGTGTGATGTTTTTGTAGCTCTGTGAATGTTTTCTAAGTATGCCCAAGATTAGAGAGATAATATTTTATTTGTAATGATGAATACCTTTACGATTAGAATTAAATTAGGAAAGTATGTCCTCTTAATAAAAATGTTCCTCAGGATGGACAATGTTTCTCTGTAACACATTAATTTGAATACATTTTTGGATACATTTTTGGAGTTATTAAAGGTAATATATTCTGTATTTTTCCCCTTTAAAGTACATGAAAGTCAAAATTATACTTTCATGATTCAGAAAGCAGAAGTCATATTCAATCATTTTCATTTTTACAACCCCAATTCCAAAAAAGGTTAGGACAGTATGGAAAATGCAAAACAACAAACAAAAAGGGGCCTATTTATCAAGCCGTCAACCGCAACTACGCTGGATTTCCGCAGTGTAATTGTGGCGAGCCTGATTCCCCTTATTTATCAAAGCCTACAGACCGGCAAAAGTAGAATTTTGTGATGTAACATACGATCCGCCGGTCTCAGTCCGACACAGATCGATGGTTACATCACTACAGATGTTCCGAATGCAAATTCGGCACTATCTTACTACTTTTGCTAGTTATCAAATTTCTACCAGGTACGCTCGCCACTATTCTGACCCAGCGTACCTGCTTTTCAATCCGCCGCCCTGGAGGCGGCGGATGCCATAGTAATCAATGGGAGTCTGAAAGCAGCGAAAGCTTATGTTCGCTGCTGCCCAGTATCCCATTGATTCCTATTGTATAATAAAAGTTATTTTTACACCTAACACCCTAACATGTACCTTGAGTCTAAACACCCCTAATCTGCTGCCCCCTACACCGCTGCCACCTACATTATACTCCGCCGCCACCTAAATAAAAGTTATTAACCCCTATCCCGCCGCTCCCGGAACCCACCGCAACTAAAGTTGTTAACCCCTAAACCCCTGGCCTCCCACTTCACTTGCACTTACTAAACCTATTAACCCATAAACCGCCAGCCCCCCACATCGCCATAAACTAAATTAAACTATTAACCTCTAAACCTAACAACCCGCTAACCTTACATTAAATATTAACTCATCCCTATCTTATAATAAATTTAAACTTACCTTTAGATTTAAATTAAACTATAGTAAACTATGAATTAATCTACCCTAACTATTATACTAAAATTACATTAAACTAGATTAAATAAATAATTAACCTACCCTAACTATTATAATAAAATTAAATTAAACTATATTAAATTAATGATTAATCCAACCTAACTTTTAAACTAAAATTACCTTAAACTATATTAAAATAAAAATTAATCTAACCTAACTTTTATACTAAAATTACATAAAACTACAAATTAAATTAAATATATTATGTATTTAAACACCTAACCCTACTCAAATAATTTCAATCTACACTACAAAATTACAAAGTTACAAAAAACTAACTAAGTTATACAAAATAAAAAACATTGTTACACAAAAAAATAAACACTAACTTACAAAAAATAAAAAAGAAATTATCAAAGCTTTAAACTAATTATACCTAATCTAAGGGCCCTATGAAAATAAAAAAGCCCCCCCAAATAAAAAACCCTAGCCTACAATAAACTACCAACTGCCCTTAAAAGGGCCTTTTGTGGGGCATTGCCCCAAGTAATCAGCTCTTTTATCTGTAAAAAAAATAATACAAATACCCCCCCAACAGTAAAACCCACCACCCACACAACCAACCCCCCAAATAAAAAGCTAACTAAAAAAACCTAAGCTCCCCATTTAGCTCTTTTGCAGCCCAAAACCCTAATCTAAAAAAATAAAACCCACCCAATAAACCCTTAACAAATCCTAACACTAACCCCTGAAGATTGACTTACAGTTTTGAAGATCCGACATCCATCCTCCAAGAAGCCGGGAGAAGTCTTCATCGAAGCAGCAAGAAGTCCTCCAAGAAGCTGGCCGAAGTCTTCACCCAGACGGCATCTTCTATCTTCATCCATCCGGCGTGGAGCGGGTCCATCTTCAAGACATCCGATGCGGAGCATCCTCTTCTTCCGATGGACTAACGAAGAATGAAGGTTCCTTTAAATGACGTCATCCAAGAAGGCGTCCCTTAGATTCCGATTGGCTGATAGAACTAATGTAATTTTAGTTTTAAAGATAGGTTGGATTAATCATTAATTTAATATAGTTTAATGTATTTTTATTATAATAGGGTAGATTAATTAATAGTTTAATGTAATTTTATTATAAAAGTTAGGGTAGGTTAATTAATAGTTTAATATAGTTTAATGTAATTTTAAAGGTAAGTTTAAATTTATTATAAGATATGGATGAGTTAATATTTAATATAAAGTTAGCGAGTTGTTAGTTTTTGGGGTTAATAGGTTAATTTAGTTTATGGCGATGTGGGGGGCTGGCTATTTAGGGGTTAATGCATGGTTAATACATTTATTTAGTTGCGGTGGGCTCCTGGAGAGGCAGGATAGGGGTTAATAACTTTACGTAGGGGGCGGCAGATTAGGGGTTAATAAGTATAATAGAGGTGATGGTGGGCTCCGGGAGCGGAGGAAAAGGGGTTAATAAGTTTATTAGAGTGGCGGTGGGCTCCGGGAGCGGTGGTTTAGAGGTTAATACATTTATTTAGTTGCGGCTGGGTCCAGGAGCGGCGGTATAGTGGTTAACCCCTTAAGGACCAGCGACGTACCCTGTATGTCGCTGGCCTTTTTTTGGGACTTGATTGTTTTATAGCGCAGTCTTTCCACTAGCATTGAGACTGCTCTATTCCACAAAGCCTGCTGGAGGGAGGGCATTAATAGCGTGTTCTTGCTAGACTTGTGCTATTATGTCCTGAAAAAACCCTTAACGACCAGTGACATACAGGGTACATTGTGGTCATTAAGGGGTTAAACACTTTAGTATAGTGTGGGTGTTTAGTGACAGTATACAAATAAAGCTGGGAAAATGCCGAAGAGCAGCGAAATCGATGACTGTTAGTTAACAACAGTCCGCTGCTTATCGCCCCGTACTTGGTGCGTGGCTTTTTGACAGCTTTTTTGTTAAATATGGAGAGCGTATTCAGGTTCGCGGCAGCGATGTTAGGCGATGTCAGGTGAGTGTATAGGTGCCGGCGAATGCAGCACAATTGACGGGTTGATAAATAGGCCCCAAAGAGTCATTTGAAAATTCAATTCACCTTGTGCTATAATTAAAACACATTATTTTATGTTTTACTTTGTGAATATTTTAGTTTTTTTTAAAATATACCCTAATTTCAAATCTGATGACTGCAACACACTCCAAAAAAAGTTTGGACAGGGGCAATTTAGGACTAAAGAGCGATGTGACAATTTGAAATAAGAAGGTAATGAGAAACAGGTGAGGCAATTGTGTAATCATAATATATAAGGAGCCTTCAAAAAATGCCTAGTCCTTCAAGAGCAAGGAGGGGTCGAGGCTCGCCAACCTGCCAACAGATGCATCAGCGAATAATCCAACACTTTGAGAACAACATTCCCCAAAGACAAATGAGTAGGATTTTGGGAATTTCCCCTTCTACAGTGCACAATATAATTAAAAGATTCAAGGAATCCGGTCAAATCTCTTTGCATAAAGAGCAAGGCCGGAAACTACTTCTGAATGCAAGTATGTCACTGTCTAAAAAACGGTCATGAGTCTGTAATGGATATCCTGACAAGGGCTTGGGAATACTTTGTTAACCTTTGTCAGGAAACATCTGAGATGGACAGTAGCACAGTGGAATCGTATTATGTGGATCAACAAGTCAATGTTTCTAATAGTTTTTGGAAAAAACAGCCGTTGTGTTCTCCGGGTCAAAGAGGACTATCCAAGCTGTTATCAGCGTCAGGTCCAAAGGCCAGCATCTGTCATGGTATTGGGGTGGTGTCAGTGCCCATGGCATGGGTAACTTGCACATCTGTTAGGGCACCATTAATGCAGAAAGATATGTTTATATTTTGGAGCAACATATTCTGCCATCCAGACTTCGTCTTTTCCAGGGACCTCCCTGAATTTTCCAGCAGGACATCGCCAAACCACATTCTGCCAGAATTACAAGTGCATGGTTGCTTAAGCAGATTGTGCAGGTGCTAGCATGGCCTGCCTGCAGTCCTAACCTGTCTCCGATTGAGAATGTGTGGCTCATTATGAAGCGCAAAATATGGCAACGAAGGCCCTGTACAGTTGCCCAGCTGAATACATGCATAATGGATGAATTGGGGAAAATTCTGCTTGCTAAACTTAACCAACTGGTGTCTTCAGTGCCTAAATGCTTAATAATAAATTAAAAGAAAAGGTGATGCTAAACAGTGATAAACAGTCGACTGTCCCAACTTTTTTGGAGTGTGTTGCAGTTATCAGATTTGAAATGAGTTTATATTTTCAAAAATACATTAAATTCAGAAATTAAAACATCATATAATGTGTTAATAATATGTTAATAATGTGTTAATAATATGTTAATAATGTGTTAATAATGTGTTAATAATGTGTTAATAATGTGTTAATAATGTGTTAATAATGTGTTAATAATGTGTTAATAATGTGTTAATAATATGTTAATAATGTGTTAATAATATGTTAATAATGTGTTAATAATGTGTTAATAATGTGTTAATAATGTGTTAATAATATGTTAATAATATGTTAATAATGTGTTAATAATGTGTTAATAATGTGTTAATAATGTGTTAATAATGTGTTAATAATGTGTTAATAATGTGCTTTCAATATAGTACAGGGTTATTTGTTGCTTTGCATTCCCCATACTGTCCCAAATATTGTACTTTTGTTACAAATATATGTTTTCTTGGTATACTTTGTTGAAGAGCATACCTAGATAGGGCCAGGACACGCATTTTTCTTAAGCACCATATGACAGCATTTGCAAGTGCTGTTACTGTAGAGTGCTCAGGATACAAGCATGTCCTGAGCATATCTAGGTATGTGCTTCAACAAAGGATACAAAGAGGACTACATACATTATCGGCCAGATAACGAGTTTTGCGTTATGAGGGGTGCGGTACAAACTTGCACGTTATTGTCACCGCTCACTTACCTGCAGTGCTGGTATTACAGGTTTTTACAAACCCGGCGTTATTAGGCAAGAAGTGAGTGTAGCGCAAAATTGTGCTCCATACCGCACTCCAATACCACCGCTGCTTAAGTCAGCGGTGAGCTGGTTGTACGTGCTCGTGCACGATTCCCCAATAGACATCAATGGGGAGAGCCGGCTGAGAAAAAGTCTTAACGCCGGCCAAAAAGCAGCGTAAAGCTCAGTAACGTAGCCCCATTGATTCCTATGGGGAAACCAAATTTATGTTTACACTTAACACCGTAACATGAACCCCCGAGTCTAAACACCCCTAATCGTACACTTATTAACCCCTAATCTGCCGCCCCTGACATCGCCGACACCTACATTATACCTATTAACCCCTAATCTGCCGCTCCCGACATCGCCGCCATTATAATAAACATATTAACCCCTAAACCGCTGCACTCCCGCCTCACAAACATTAGTTAAATATTATTAACCCCTAATCTGCCGTCCCTAACGTCGCCGCCACCTACCTACATTTATTAACCCCTAATCTGCCACCCCAACGTCGCTGCCACTATATTAAATTTATTAACCCCTAAGTCTAAGCCTAACCCCGAACTTAAATTAATTAAAATAAATCTAAATAAAACCTATTATCATTACCTAAATAATTCCTATTTAAAACTAAATACTTACCTGTAAAATAAACCCTAAGCTAGCTACAATATAACTAATAGTTACATTGTATCTATCTTAGGTTTTATTTTTATTTTACAGGCAAGTTTGTATTTATTTTAACTAGGTAGAATAGTTACTAAATAGTTATTAACTATTAAATAACTACCTAGCTAAAATAAATACAAATTAACCCGTAAAATAAAACCTAACCTGTCTTACACTAACACCTAACCTAACCCTACAATTAAATAAATTCCCTAAATTAAATACAATTAACTAAATTCAAAACAATTAGCTAAATTACAAAAAAAACTAAATTACAGAAAATAAAAAACAAATTACAAGATCTTTAAACTAATTACACCTAATCTAATAGCCCTATCAAAATAAAAAAAGCCCACCCAAAATAAAAAACCTAGCCTAAACTAAACTACCAATAGCCCATCAAAGGCCCTTTTGCGGTTCATTGCCCCAAAGAAATCAGCTCTTTTACCTGTAAAAAAAAAATACAAACAACCCCCCAACAGTAAAACCCACCACCCACACAGCCAACCCCCCAAATAAAAACCTAACTAAAAATACCTAAGCTCCCCATTGCCCTGAAAAGGGCATTTAGCTCTATTGTGGCCAAAAGTCCTAACCTAAAATTAAAACCCACCCAATAGACATTTAAAAAATCCTAACACTAACCCCCGAAGATCCACTTACCGGGAGAAGTCTTCATCCAAGTGGCAAGATGTCCTCAACGAAGCGGGCAGAAGTGGTCCTCCATCTTCTATCTTTATCCTTCCGACGCTGAGCGGGTCCATCTTTAAGATATCCTGCACAGAGCATCCTCTTCCAACAACGACTACCCAACGAATGAAGGTACCTTTAAGTGACGTCATCCAAGACAGCAGATAAGGGGTTAATAACATTTAACTAATGTTTGCGAGGTGGGAGTGCTGCAGTTTAGGGGTTAATATGTTTATTCTAGAGGCGGCAATGTTAACATTTTTATTATAGTGTTTGCGATGCGGGAGGGCCTCGGTTTAGGGGTTAATAGGTAGTTTATGGGTGTTAGTGTACTTTTTAGCACTTTAGTTATGAGTTTTATGCTACAGCGTTGTAGTGTAAAACTCATAACTACTGACTTTAAAATGCGGTACGAATCTTGCGGGATAGGGTGTACCGCTCACTTTTTGGCTACCCAGGACAAGCTCATAATACCGGCGCTATGGAAGTCCCATAGAAAAAAGACCATACACAATTTGCGTAAGTTGATTTGTGGTAAGGCCAAAAAAGTGTGCGGTGCCCCGAAATCTGCAAGACTCGTAATACCAGCGGTAGTAAAAAAGCAGCATTATGAGCCTTAACGCTGCTTTTTTACTCATAACGCAAGACTCGTAATCTAGCCGTTTGTAAATTGTACATTTGTTTAATTCTAACTTTAATGTCCTTTTAACGTGTTCCCAATTACAAAATTGCTGTTTTTTCTCATTGAAACTATGAAGCAGACATGCTTATCTGATCTTATCTTTATATATATATATATATATATATATATATATATATATATATATATATATATATATATATATATATATATATATATATACAGTATATATATACAGTATATATATAAATATAAATATATACATACACACAGAATGGTCAATACATTGGTACTGACCAAAACCAGATATTTAATTTACAACCAACATAAAGGAGAAATTTGAAATAGTCTAATATTCTGCAGCTTGCATAACAAGTCATTGGGACATAATAAAGAAAAAATACAGTACAGTGTCCCTTTAACTTTTCTTATGCAAAAATATTATCAATAACTTTAAATTATGATTTTTCTTATGCACAATAGAAAATGTTTAAGGTGAACATCCCTTTTGTAATATTTATTTTTCCTGATTATTTATCTATAATATTTTCTCTCTTTGGCCACAGACGCGCCATACATTTTGGATGCACAGAATATAGGCGCACCTTTGGGGCATAAAGGAATTTTGCAGTGTCAGGCCTCAGCTATGCCAGCGGCAGACTTTTACTGGTACAAGGAAGACAAGAGGTAACTATGGGAACATATCCTGCGCACTGCCTACCTAGACTAGTATAACGACAACATAACAGTATTTTATTAGTCTGATAAAAATCCTCAGCGAAGAAACAAGTCTTAACAGCTCTGCACGTTTTATGTTACTGTAAGCTAAGAATATTTGGTAAAATAAAAATGTCTAGAAGCAAACACTGTTAGTTCTAACTGCATGCCCAGTGGTCACTAATTAAACACTATAGTATTTTCTAGCCCAGATATCTGACCAGCATTTGTAGAGAGAGCACATTTTTCTGAAGATGGATTTAGTGAAATCATGCTTAAATAGGGAAATAAACATGCAAAAAGAAAATGCTCTGTTGCTTGCATAAAACTCAATTGAACCCCTGCAAATCAATTAAATACATAGATAAAGTCAGCTTCAGTGCAGGAATGCACTACTGAGACCTAGATGAACAAATAACAAGAGGCATATATGTGCAGCCACCTATCACCAGCTATCTTCCAGTAGAATATTGTTGCTCTTGAACCTATCTACGTATGCCTTTCAACAAAGGATATAAACAGCACTTTGTGAATACCTTATGTCCACAGTTACATCAATTACTGTAAATATAGTTGATACATAAGCATCATTGGACCTACATAAAATTATGGGTGGACATATGGATTCTGTTAACAATTATTCAATTGCATCTAGGATTGTAATTGCTATCATTGAGTGTTTGTGTAATATTATTATCCTTCTAATAATCATATACTGTTATGCTACATAAGCATACATTCGGCTAGATTACAAGTGCAATTTTCTTTAAAAATGTAATTCTGGACAACCCTTTTGGCAAATATCTGACATTTTGTGTGACAAATAATTAATTTGAAATACAATTTTTTGTTTGCATGTCTAGTGGACATTGTGTATTTAACCATTTGCCAACGTCTGTGTGAGTAATAAATGCAATAGGCATAACATGTTTTAGGAAAATAATGAATATTTTTTTGCTTTTGTCAGACTGAGCGAATCACGCAGACGGGTGAAGGTGGAGAACAGGGAAGCATTGTCACGTGTTACATTCTTCAATGTCTCTGAACAGGACTACGGGAACTACACATGTGTGGCAATGAATCGGCTGGGTCACAGCAATGCCAGTGTTATCCTGTATGGTAAGGAAGGGATCCAGTACTGAGTTATCCCAGGGTTCAGAATATATATGTGGGCTTTGGGATCTGTGTAAACTTTTAAGGCGAGATTTATTATAATGCATACAAACAAGGTTTTCCCATAGAGAGAACCTGTCCATACGCCTTTAGACCCTCTGGATCAGAACCAGCTGCCTGAATTTAAGATTATGCAACCTTGCCCCCTGCTTTTGCATTACCAATGGTGAGAGAGCAGGGCTTCCAGATGAGTGAGTCCAGATTGTCTGACATTCGCAAACGCTAAGGTTGCAGACATGCTAAGAAGCATAAGTGAGCCTGCTCCAAAATGAGCTAGAAGCTGCTTACGCAGATTCAAAAATAGGCCCATAATAGAACAGATATACATGGGGGAAAAAAATATTCAGTGCTTGCTGTGTCTCCCATATCAATGGTTCCATTACTCCAAGAAAAATTAAATTGAATGCAAGAGATTGATCCAATCCATTGGAGCCATCTTTGAATAGCTTTAACAGCAGGAAGATCAACAAGCACCAGGGATTGGGGCAGCAGTTCTGTCTAGTATTGCTGTTGCTGCCATCTTCTATTGCTATGCACAACTCCTTACCTTTGGCTGCTGTGCAGTTCTGGCAGCAGGTTTGACGCTCTTATTATGCTCTTGACTGCCTACATGGCAAGCAAAAACACAACCACAGGAGATAAGGTGCTACAGGTGTCATGCATACAATCAGAGATCCCAAATTGGCATGTAATTGGCATAATGAGGCCTGCAAGAGCTACAGATCTAATCAGAGGTCCTTTATGGGCATATTGCTGGCATATTGTTGGTTCCAGTCAGGGCCGCCATCAGGGGGTGACAGGGGTGACTCCTGTCAGGGGCCCAATGGGCCAGGGGGGCCCCATGAGGCAAGAACTAAAAAAAAAAAAAGTTTTTTTTTTTTTTTTTTTTTTTACATTTTGGCAGCCACCAGTGGGTACTACAGCAGAGTGCTAATTGAGCATGGGAAATGTTATTACAAGGAGTAAAGTATTAGTATTTGAGAGGATTTTTGAGTGTGCACTAAACCACTATGCACAGTGTGAGACAGACTTGGCACTTTGTTTGTACAGTGTGTGCCTGAGTCAGACAGCAGATCACTTTCATTTGCAGAGGAGGTAGGACTCAGCAAATCTTTTTTATTTCTTTGTGCAATTTCGGATTGTAACTTCAGTGTGGTAGTAGTTGTATGGTGGGGCCAGGGATCCATAAAAACACAATTTTTTAGCAATATGTAGCAGTGTATTTATGATTATTTGACAATGCTGTAGAAATTCTATATTTAAAGCCATGTAGAAATGTTTCCTCCTCAATACACAAATGGTAGGTGCCCTTTTGGCAGATATTAGTTTTTTTATTACTATATATATTTTAATTACATTCCAGTTTACTGCCCCTTTATGCAAGGACTTTCCAGATGCAAGGAGGCATTTTATCTAAGATTTTTACATCTGCATAAAATGTTACTCTCAGACTAAGGCCTAGATTTGGAGTTCGGCGGTAGCCGTCAAAACCAGCGTTAGAGGCTCCTAACGCTGGTTTTGGCCGCCCGCTGGTATTTGGAGTCAGTGATTAAAGGGTCTAACGCTCACTTTACAGCCGCGACTTTTCCATACCGCAGATCCCCCTACGCCATTTGCGTAGCCTATCTTTTCAATGGGATCTTTCTAACGCCGGTATTTAGAGTCGTTTCTGAAGTGAGCGTTAGAGCTCTAACGACAAGATTCCAGCCGCCTGAAAATAGCAGGAGTTAAGAGCTTTCTGGCTAACGCCGGTTTATAAAGCTCTTAACTACTGTACCCTAAAGTACACTAACACCCATAAACTACCTATGTACCCCTAAACCGAGGTCCCCCCACACCGCCGCCACTCGATTAAAATTTTTAACCCCTAATCTGCCGACCGCCACCTACGTTATATTTATGTACCCCTAATCTGCTGCCCCTAACCCCGCCGACCCCTGTATTATATTTATTAACCCCTAACCTGCCCCCCACAACGTCGCCGCCAGCTACTTACAATAATTAACCCCTAATCTTCCGACCGCAAATCGCCGCCACCTACGTTATCCCTATGTACCCCTAATCTGCTGCCCCTAACATCGCCGACCCCTATATTATATTTATTAACCCCTAATCTGCCCCCCTCAACGTCGCCGACACCTGCCTACACTTATTAACCCCTAATCTGCCGAGCGGACCTGAGCGCTACTATAATAAATGTATTAACCCTTAATCCGCCTCACTAACCCTATCATAAATAGTATTAACCCCTAATCTGCCCTCCCTAACATCGCCGACACCTACCTTCAATTATTAACCCCTAATCTGCCGACCGGAGCTCACCGCTATTCTAATAAATGTATTAACCCCTAAAACTAAGTCTAACCCTAACACTAACACCCCCCTAAGTTAAATATAATTTTTATCTAACGAAATAAATTAACTCTTATTAAATAACTTATTCCTATTTAAAGCTAAATACTTACCTGTAAAATAAATCCTAATATAGCTACAATATAAATTATAATTATATTATAGCTATTTTAGGATTAATATTTATTTTACAGGCAACTTTGTAATTATTTTAACCAGGTACAATAGCTATTAAATAGTTAAGAACTATTTAATAGTTACCTAGTTAAAATAATAACAAATTTACCTGTAAAATAAATCCTAACCTAAGTTATAATTAAACCTAACACTACCCTATCAATAAAATAATTAAATAAACTACCTACAATTACCTACAATTAACCTAACACTACACTATCAATAAATTAATTAAACACAATTCCTACAAATAAATACAATTAAATAAACTAGCTAAAGTACAAAAAATAAAAAAGAACTAAGTTATCGGAACAGCCAATAGAATGCTGATTGGATCAGCCAATCGGATTGAACTTGATTCTGATTGGCTGATTCCATCAGCCAATCAGAAAATTCCTACCTTAATTCCGATTGGCTGATAGAATCCTATCAGCCAATCGGAATTCGAGGGACGCCATCTTGGATGACGTCCCTTAAAGGAACCGTCATTAGTCGGGAGACATCGGAAGAAGAGGATGGATCCGCGTCGCCTGCTTCAAGATGGACCCGCTCCGCACCGGATGGAAGAAGATCGAAGATGCCGCTTGGAGAAGATGTTTGCCGGTCCGGATGTCCTCTTCTTGCCGGATAGGAGGAAGACTTTGGAGCACCGGATTATGGATCGCCAACCCCCGCTTGGGTTGGATGAAGATCTTGGAGCCAGGACGGATCGGTGATACCTGGATGGTGAAGACAAGGTAGGAAGATCTTCAGGGGATTAGTGTTAGGTTTATTTAAGGGGGGTTTGGGTTAGATTAGGGGTATGTGGGTGGTGGGTTGTAATGTTGGGGGGGGGTATTGTATGTTTTTTTTTACAGGCAAAAGAGCTGAAATTCTTGGGGCATGCCCCGCAAAGGGCCCTGTTCAGGGCTGGTAAGGTAAAAGAGCTTGTAACTTTTTTAATTTAGAATAGGGTAGGGAATTTTTTATTTTGGGGGGCTTTGTTATTTTATTAGGGGGCTTAGAGTAGGTGTAATTAGTTTAAAATTGTTGTAATATTTTTCTTATGTTTGTAAATATTTTTTTATTTTCTGTAACTTAGTTCTTTTTTATTTTTTGTACTTTAGCTAGTTTATTTAATTGTATTTATTTGTAGGAATTGTGTTTAATTAATTTATTGATAGTGTAGTGTTAGGTTAATTGTAGGTAGTTTATTTAATTATTTTATTGATAGGGTAGTGTTAGGTTTAATTATATCTTAGGTTAGGATTTATTTTACAGGTAAATTTGTTATTATTTTAACTAGGTAACTATTAAATAGTTCTTAACTATTTAATAGCTATTGTACCTGGTTAAAATAATTACAAAGTTGCCTGTAAAATAAATATTAATCCTAAAATAGCTATAATATAATTATAATTTATATTGTAGCTATATTAGGATTTATTTTACAGGTAAGTATTTAGCTTTAAATAGGAATAAGTTATTTAATAAGAGTTAATTTATTTCGTTAGATAAAAATTATATTTAACTTAGGGGGGTGTTAGTGTTAGGGTTAGACTTAGCTTTAGGGGTTAATACATTTATTAGAATAGCGGTGAGCTCCGGTCGGCAGATTAGGGGTTAATAATTGAAGGTAGGTGTTGGCGATGTTAGGGAGGGCAGATTAGGGGTTAATACTATTTATGATAGGGTTAGTGAGGCGGATTAGGGGTTAATAACTTTATTATAGTAGCGCTCAGGTCCGCTCGGCAGATTAGGGGTTAATAAGTGTAGGTAGGTGTCGGCGACGTTGTGGGGGGCAGATTAGGGGTTAATAAATATAACATAGGGGTCGGCGATGTTAGGGCAGCAGATTAGGGGTACATAGGGATAACGTAGGTGGCGGCGTTTTACAGAGCGGCAGATTAGGGGTTAAAAGTGTAATGCAGGGGTCAGCGATAGCGGGGGCGGCAGATTAGGGGTTAATAAGTGTAAGGTTAGGGGTGTTTAGACTCGGGGTACATGTTAGGGTGTTAGGTGCAGACGTAGGAAGTGTTTCCCCATAGGAAACAATGGGGCTGCGTTAGGAGCTGAACGCTGCTTTTTTGCAGGTGTTAGGTTTTTTTTCAGCTCAAACAGTCCCATTGTTTCCTATGGGAGAATCGTGCACGAGCACGTTTTTTGAGGCCGGCCGCGTCCGTAAGCAACTCTGGTATCGAGAGTTGCATTTGCGGTAAAAATGCTCTACGCTCCTTTTTTGGAGCCTAACGCAGCATTTGTTTTAACTCTCGATACCAGAGTTAAATTTATGGTGCGGCCAGAAAAAAGCCCGCGGAGCGTTAACAGCCCTTTTACCGCCGAACTCCAAATCTAGGCCTAAGATTGCTCAGTGTTTGAAATGAGACAGGTTAACTTAACACTGTTCAGTTTACACTACAGCTGACTTAATTTTTAAATACATACCAACAAGCCTAAATCCTGCATTTAACCAGATCTAATGGTATGAGTACCACAGCTTATGGTTCCACTAAGACTATATAGAGTACAGCATTTTCAAAATACATAAGTACAGCTGACAGATGGGAACATTTGTACACTATATTTGAAGTGGTGCTCCTGGTTGGGGAAAATGGGGAAAAAACAAACAAACATATGTCAACATTTTTAAAGTACTTTTCTTCATCTAGCCATCTACCCAGATCATTAATGTACAATTTTGAATTCACAGAATTATTTTTGTTTACACATTTACAAATATGATTCTTTAAAAAGTGTTATCTTAATTTCTGCAATTTTTTTTATCGTGCATGTCACGCACTGTTGATTTAGGGGATGCAAGGTGCATAAATGTTTCCTCCAATGAGTGTTTCTGTGGGTGCCTGTGTTTATGTCTTTGTGTTTTGGTTTGTGTCTCTATGAGTGTGTATGTATTTTTGTTCTGTGGGTCTCTCTGTGAGGGTGGGTGTGTATGTCTTTGTGCATTTTCTGTGGATGTCTGTAAGGGTGTGTGCATATGCCTTTGAGCTTTTTCTATGGGTGTCTCTGCTAGGGTGTGTGTATGTCTGTTTTCTGTGGATGTCTCTTTGAGGGTGTGAGTGTATGTATGTCTGTGTTTTCTGTGGATGTCTCTGTGAGGGTGTGTGTTTTCTGTGGGTGTCTCTGTGAGGGTGTGTGTATGTCTTTGTGTGTTTTCTGTAGATGTCTCAGTGAGAGTGTGTGTATGTATGTCTTTCTGTGTTTTATGTGGTTGTCTCTATGTGTGTGTATGTCTTTGTGTGTTTTTTGTGGATGTCTCTATGTGTGTGCATGTCTATGTGTTTTCTGAGGCTGTCTCTGTCGGTGTTTCCTTGGGTGTATGTGCAAGTTTGAGTTGGTGTGTATGTGTGTCTATTTTCTGTTCCTTTTTAGGACATTTTGACCTTACTACTGATTATTCACATCTTTCTACAGACTTTGAGACTAATGAGACCTTTACGGAAGTCACCAATCCACCATTTAACCTTTAAATTATTGTTTAGGCAGTTCAGGGCCCTTCCTTTCAGCCACTGCATGCTGTTGTCATCATTTTGTTGGCATCTTCCTTTACAAAAAGATAATCAGAACTCCATATTTTGTTTTCTAACTCTCCTTTTTTTACAAAACTGTAGTCTACCTCATTACTTGTCAGGTTAATGTATTCAAGTGCTGAGTGTCTGTTTGGGTGTCTGTGTCTGAGTGTGTTTCTTTACGTGTCTGCTAGAGTGTCTATATGAAAATCCATATTTGTGAGTGTGTGTGTGTGTTTCAGTGTATGAGTGTGTCTGTGTGTTTGCATGTTACTACCTTTACAACATTTCCAAGTTTAAATAGACACTTAAGAATAAAGTGCAAATACGTTTTAGTCACCTGGTCAAAAATTGCACATGTCAGGGGGGCCCTCACACTTGGGGATATATTTGCCATAATTAGGACTGCCGAAATAATACATTTGATATGTAGCTGGCATTATGCATCTGAGGCCATACATCTTAAGTTCTCACTTGGAAAACCAGCTAGAATAATGGGGGGCTGTATAGACCATGCATTTGAGGTCTCATTTGGGATTCCAGCTGGAATAATGGGGGGCTCCTGACAATATTAACTCATTTACACAACTAGAGGCCAGGAACATATGGAGGTGTCATCATCTCTACAAGACATTCAGTGATAATTGATTTATAATGAAATTAAAAAAAACAATATTTGGAAAGCATAGTGGTGAGATGGCATCATACCATAGAGCTACGTCCCAGAATTTGCTGCCACTCTAAATCCTGCTTAACAAGACACAGACCTAGTTGCATAGCTCCCACCTTTCATGCGTATTTGGGACTCTGATCCACTGTACCTCCTGCTGTTTTACCTTCAAGATAAATGTCCTGGTGGTGTCCAAAGTGAAACCAGAGACTGCTCCGTTTCCACCTAGAACACACTCTAACTCTGCCTGTGTAACCCACATCATGACATGCCCACTTCCCTACTGTCCACAAGTCTCTTCACCTTTTCGATCTGGAAAGCATTAATAAGTATTTAGTTGGCCTTTGCCAAAAAACACTCCAAGTTTGTTTCTGTTGTGACCCTATCCCAAAACTAGCCAAACTAGGTTCCACAGAAATCATAAGGTCTATGTCAACCAACCAGAATTCCTTTCCAAATTTCCTTGTATAGCTCTTTAAGGTTCTTCACTGTCATTCCAGTAAATGTCATTATAATATCACAAGTTTTTACAATAAAGTTCCTTAAACTGAGCAGGGTCATAATGCGATTGTGCCTGTACATTCCTGCTGCTCTTTAAAATAGTATGTGGCCACTATGGAAATTTTGAGGTGTAATATCTTATCTTTTTACACAGAGATGTTGAATGTTGTGATATTTTCTGTTGTGTAGCTATGGCGGCACTGACAACTTCCAGGGAATATCCAGCAGCTCCTAAGACGTCCACTTCGCAAATGGCCTTAAAAGAAAAAGCCTACAGATGGTGTAGAACCTACAAAAGATGGTGGCTACTAAAAGGAATATACTCAGACAATGCTGTAATAAAGACTTTTATAATTTTATTGAAGAACCATGTTTTCAATCTTCAGTTAACGCGTTTGAGTAATTTTAAATTAAAGAAGCTACAATTTCAGTAAAACTTTGTTTATATTGAACTGAAGTTTAAAGCTGTGGTTTTTCAGTAAAATCTGAAGTTGGGAAGTGGACATCTTGGATGCTGCTGGATGGGGTAGGCTGCAGCTATCTTACAAAGGGAAGTTTGTGTCAATGCTTTTTATACCTTCTAATTTTAACCCTTTGTTTCTGCCTTTCTAAACATCTTGTGATATTTTCCTGTCAGCTTATTACAGATATTTATTTTACATTTTTATTTATATTTTGGATAACATGTCCCTTTAACCTCTTAAAAACCTATTTCTTGAATGTTACCACAACCCTTTTAAATGTATTTATACAAGCTCAGATCACGTTAATATTACAATGACTTCCTAGTTTAATAACTTAAATAACAAGCTCTCATGAATACTTTACCTGTGTGTGTATTAAATACATAGTTAACTAGTATCAGCAATGCAAGTATTACGTACTCGAATGCAGTTTTTTCTTAAACGGTGTGCCATGGTACACAGGTGGGCCACATGAGAGGCAGATGTGGGCCTCCAAAGTTTTATACTAAAATATTTTCAGCCTAATACTTTCATAAATATATTAAAATAAGCTGCATTTACCCCCCCAACACACCCACACACCCACACACACACCCACACACACCCCACACCCACACACACACAAACACCCACACACCCCCACACCCACACACGCACAAACACACACACACACAAACACACACTCACACAAACACACACACACACCCACACACCTATATCTATATATGTTATGGGTAAAGTCAGATATTGAGTATTCCTAGATTTACCTTGCTAAAACGGATATTACCCAAGTGGCTCTGGGTTAAGCCGGATGTATGATCATAAATCCCCTCAGAGTGCGGAGTCACTGCATCAAACATATATAGCATGCTCTGTAATTCCCCCCATCTTCACTATCTTTTTTTGCCCCCGCATGGGGTCTTCAAGGGGGACAAAGTGTAGATGGGGGAATTACAAGACATCAGGCTTTACCCACAGCTGCTTGAGTAATGTCCGTTTTACCCAGGTAATCCTAGGATTACCCGGATTTCTTACTTTACCACATTTTTATTCAATTTTAATATTTAATAATGTGTTTTACTGTGTATTTACAGTAAATATTTATCATTACAATGTTCTTCATATGGTAAAAAATGTTCTTTGTGTTTTCAAATATATACAGTATATATACCTGTATATATCCAAATTCCTGAAGTTAGCATGCGTAGGGTTTGTGCAAACAATTTACTTTCAACTTGTAATAAACACGTGGTGGGTTACAAGTTTACTTCCAGCAGTGTTTGTGCACAAGCAAAAAAGCTAAAAAGCTCACCGGTTGTAATCTGGCCCAATGTCTTGTATTTGAAGGCTTACTTTCAAAAGAGTCAACGGTACTAAATAAGACATCTCGATACTGGACTTTCGTTGCCAAATTTTTAATTTCTGTAATTTTACTATAAAATATATATTTTAATATATTTTTAATGTAGTTAATTTAGTGTAAACTCTAAATACTATACATGTTTAGTTAATTGAACAAGAGTATAGTATTAAAAACACAGCTGTACCATAACAGTCAGAAACGGTTTGAGGATCACTGCACTAATGTATTGGGGCACATCATTTTTACATTACAAAGTGCTTTTACATTTGTATATTAAGATATATTCAACCTTATTGTATCACTTTTATCCATTCCAAGTTATTAAAACAACAATGTGGCTTATTCCACATTAGAAACGTTTTTCAGCAATACAACAACTTGTTTGCACAGGACCAGTAGGGTGGAACTACTGACTTGCATAGCTTTGTTGGGGTTCACTGAATTGCAATATAGGGAATTTTGAAAACATACGAGGGAGGTGTTCAGCTAAAACTATTTAGGGAGAGGAATACTTACTTTTTAACATTTTATCTTATATTGAGTTTTCTGTGTGTCTTTGTTCCCTATGAAATTTGATTTTCTGACTAAAGTAAATGTTTGTGCACAAGTGGAACACTTTGTGCGCTATCATCAGGATTTTGGTTATCACAACCTTGTCAACCTCTTCTTTCCATAGACTTCAATAGAGGATGCTTTAAAAACCCCCACTAATTGCTTGCGTGCTAACCTGACTCCATGTTAGACCTACAGTGCTAAACCTAAACGTAGTTATAAATATTTTACATTCTAATTTTCACACAGAGAGGAAGGTGTTTTTTTTATAATTTTTAATATATAGATTATTTTTTGTAAAATAGATATCTACACCAATATATCTCTAAGAATATTTATGTTCATATATATATATATATATATATATATATATATATATATATATATATATATATATATATAGTCCCATCAAAAAGGCACTAACTGGTCTTCATAAAAAGTAACTTTTATTTCAGGTTATCAGTAAAAAGACATAACGTTTCGGTGTAGTCCAACACCTTTGTCAAATGTCATATGAAAAAAACAAGCCTCCAAGAACCGGAGCCCCAAACAAACACACATTAAAGTAAAAGTTACTTTTTACAAAGACCAGTGAGTGCCTTTGTGATGAGACTTTGGATTTTGGATGAAGTGCACCCTGGCAGTTGCATAAAATTGTAAGACTGTATCCTTCTTGGGGATTCATATATATATATACACACACACTCACAAGTCACTTTATTAGTTACACCTGTTCAATTGTTCGGTAACACAAATTGATAACCAGCCAATCACCTGGCAGCAACTCAATTCATTTAGGCATCTAGACCTGGTGACTTGCTGAAGTTCAAACCGAGCATCAGAATGGGGAAGAAAGGGGATTTAAATTACTTTGAACGTGGTGGCATGGTTGTTGGTGCCAGACGGGCTGGACTGAGTATTTTAAAACGTGCTGATCATCTGGGATTTTTCTCGCACAATCATCTCTAGGGTTTACAGAGAATGGTCCGAAAAAGAGAAAAAAATCAAGTGAGCAGCAGTTGTGTGGAAGAAAATGCCTTGTTGATGTCAGAGGTCAGAGGAGAATGGGCAGACTGGTTCGAGATTATAGAAAGGTAACAGTAACTCAAATAACCACTCGTTACAACCAAGGTATGCAGAATACCATCTCTGAATGCACAACATGTCGAACCTTGATGCATATGAGTTACAGCAGCAGAAGACCACACCGGGTGTCACTCCTATCAGCTAAGGATAGGAAGCTGAGGCTACAATTCACACACGCTCACCAAAATTGAACAATAGAAGATTGGGAACAACATTGCCTGGTCTGATGAGTCTAAATTTCAGCTGCAATATTCAGATGGTAGGGTCAGAATTTGGCGCAAACAACATGAAAGCATGTTCAGCCTGGTGGTGGTGGTGTAATGGTGTGGGGGATATTTTCTTGGCACACTTTGGGCCCCTTAGTACCAATTGAGCATCGTTTAAATACTACAGTCTACCTGAGCATTGTTGCTGACCATGTCCATCCCTTTATGACTACATTGTAACCATCTTCTGATGGCTACTTCCAGTAGGATAATGCACCATGTCACAAAGCTCAAATCATCTCAAACTGGTTTCTTGAACATGACAATGAGTTCACTGTACTCCAATGGCCTCCACAGTCACCAGATCTCAATCCAATAGAACATCTTTGGGATTTGGGGGAATGGGAGATTTGCATAATGGCTGTGCAGCCAACAAATCTGCAGCAATTGCGTGATGCTATCATGTCAATATGGACCAAAATCTCTGAGGAATGTTTCCAACACATTGTTGAATCCATGCCACAAATAATTAAGGCTGTTCTGACGGCAAAAGGTGTCTAACTCAGTGCTAGCAAGGTGTACCTAATAAAGTGTCCGGTGAGTGTGTATATACAGAAAAAGAAATATCTTTTTTAAAATACAAAAATAATTTTCTTGTAAATGAAGAACATTGGAATGTAAAATGTTTACAGTAAAAAAAAAAAAACATTAAACACATTTTTAAATATTAAAATTGATTAAAATGATTTTTCAACGTTTAAGGTGATTGAGTAGAAAAGGCTCCAAAGTGTATATTTTCCAGTACAACAAGGGTTATCCTTCGAATTAAACTAAGAAATGTTGATTGATTCTGTAGACCTTTTTCACTTTAAGTTTTTTATAATAGAGCAAAAATTAAGAATGTATTGTGTTTACCAGCATTTAAAGGGGCATTCTACTGTAAAAATGAAATTCTCTATTTTTCATAATACTTTACCTTTAAACAAATCATTTCCTATAATATGTGTTTAACCCTTTCATATTGATTAAATGCATTAGTCAAAAATGTGCTCCTGTGTCAAGCCAGATAAGGATAACACTAGTAAGCCAATCAGAAACAAGTATACAAGCATATGCTCCAATCACTGACATTATCTTCATCAGGAGCAGAATGTGTGGGGCTGATGGAGTGCAACTTTGACAATGTGGTTAAGCCTTTTAAATATCTTAATCATGTATTAAAAGAAGCATTTTTTTAGAACAATACAATCCTGTATCAAATAGGGGCATATCTATCAAGCTCCGTACTGAGCTTGTAGTCCCGTGTTTCTAGCGAGCCTTCAAAAGTCCGCTAAAGACCGCTGCTCCATAACCTGTCTGCCTGCTCTGAGCTGATAGACAGAGATCTCCACAATTCAACCCGATCCAATAAGATTGGGATGATTGACACCCCCCTGCTGGCGGCATATTTCTCTCCGCATTCAGCGAGGTCAGGTCCGACAGACCTTTGATAAATATCCCCCATAGGCTCTTTGTTGTCAATAAGAAAATAAATGTTCTACAAAACAATTTACATCGATTAAATTTGTTAGGCTTTTATATTGCACAGCACTTATGGGATACGCCCACTGAAAAACTTGGAATTTGTGTTTCTTGTCTTTTTTTGCTGTGGTCAATTACAGGCTGATAAATGTAAATAAATAATAAAAATGAATTAATGAATGTACACACATTTTGTTACTGTTCTTAATTAAATATTTTATCGTGCAATTTGCATTTGTGTTTAACATCCCCTTGTGCCACCTATTTCTTTAATGCAATCTATAATTTTTACTTTCATTTTTGTCTAGTTTATAATTATAGTAAGATGCACCTTTTTTCTCTGGGTGGCACAGGAGATTAATTTGAAGCCAATTAAAAATGAATCATCTCCTTATCCTTCAATTTGTGCCCTGTGCCCTGAACTACTAAGTAACACTGTTTGATAAATTAGCATATAATGTTGCTTATTAGCTGACACTAGATACTGTATTTCTCAAAATATATCCTCCTCCCCATAACTAATTAAGGCAGATTGGACAGTTGGACACAAAATTAAAATAACCTGCCCTTCATACAAAACATGGTATATTGCAAACAGTATTTACTTAAAGGGATATACATTTTTTTTATTATTCAGACAGAATGTACTTTTTTTTAAAATTTACATTTATCACCAACTTACTTTGCTTTCTGGGGGCTACTATTTTATTGCGCACCCGCAAAAGGGCAAATTTGCCCTTTATGGGCGTGTGACAAAAAAAAATAGCCATTACAAAAACTTCTGGTTTATTTTTAAAATGTGCCCTTACTGCCCCCGAAAAATGTGTGTAGTGCCTTTAATAAAATAAAAATACTAGCATTTTAGTTAAAAAACAAAACAAAAACGGCGCTAAGCAGTTTTTAGGGGTTTAAAGTGGCGGGTGTGGAATTTCAGGAAAAAAATGTCACTGAAAAGTGCCTTTATACTGTGGTCTATGAGAACTGTGTGTTTGCTATAAATATATATATATATATATATATATATATACATATCAAAATTAATCTGCAGATCCCCCACCAAATGCCAGCTACCTGGGTGCAAAAATATCCTTGAATAGTACCATGGATGAATGCACTCGCACGCTTTTCTCAAAGTAAAAAAAAACAAAAGCCTGCATTTTTTTCCACCAATGAGGTGGTTCTATATTATGATTGGTTGCACTACAAAGAGGAGGGGGTTAAAAGATGTATATCATTTTTCACTGTTCATTTTAACTTTGTCTGAGGAAGGGGTGAATACCCCGAAACGTCATACGCGTAAAATCCTTTTTTATTTTCAAAACCAGTTAGTGCTATTTTTTCTGAAAGTTTATTATTACTTGCTGCACCCTGGTTAGGTGAGAGGGCTCCTTGCTTGAAGATTACTATATATTTATATTTGCTGCCCATCCCAGCATGACTTACTCCCTTCGCTGCGCTTGTTCTCATGTCATGACTCATGGCATAAGAACAAGGCTCCCATTGGAGCCTATGGAAGCACTCTCTCGTGAGTGCAATGCTTCTGTGCAATGTGAACGCAAGGTCACGTTCAAATTGCACCTTACTTGTAATACCAGCGCACATTTGCGTTCACAGGTATTACTATTTTGACTAATTTGTAATCTAACCCTTTGTATCCTATGTTGAAAAGCATTCCTAGATAGGCTTAGGAACATGCACATTTCTGGAGCGCTATACGACAGCAGTTGTTACACACTAGTAAGTGCTAGATAGCAGAAGTGTTTGTTTAATGTATAAAATTGTTACACACATTGTTTCAAAACTGCTGCCATATACAGGTAGAAATCCCCAAATCCAGAATTCCTAAATCAAAACTTTTGAATTAATATTTTTTTTTTAATAAAACTATCAAAAATTACTATTTTTCCTTTCTGTAAGTAACAATCTTCTCCGCCATGCAAATATTAGTCTATATTTATATAAAACAACAGTTTACAGTACGGTACTATCTATCTGATGGTGCTATATAAAACTGCCTTAAAATTACTTGTATAAGCTGTATAATGACACGACTGTATAATGACATGTAAAGATATAGTTGTTTACACTTCGTCCCATCTCTTCCCCAAACTGTCTAGTTTTACAGATGCAAATATTTCAAAATCCCAAAATTTTAAATGATTAAACTGGAGGCGCCAGATTCAACAAATAACACAATAATACATACAATTTCTTGCACATACAGTATGTGTGTATGTATATATATATATATATATATATATATATATATATATATATATATATATATATATATATATTAGTTGAAGGAATATGAGGATTTTGTACATTTGCCCACTGACAAAGAAATAATCAGTCTATAATTTTAATGGTAGGTTTATTTGTGAGAGATAGAATAACAACAAACAAAACCAGAAAAAAAAGCATTTTAAAAAGTTGTAAATTGATTTGCATTTTAATGAGTGAAATAAGTATTTGATCCCCTATCAATCAGCAAGATTTCTCGCTCCCAGGTGCCTTTCATACAGTTAATGAGCTGAGATTAGGAGCACTTCTTAAAGGGAATGCTCCTAATCTCAGCTTGTTACCTGTATAAAAGACACCTGTCCACAGAACCAATCAATCAGTCAGATTCCAAACTCTCCACCATGACCAAGACCAAAGAGCTGTCCAAGGTTGTCAGGGACAAGATTGTAGACTTACACAAGGCTGGAATGGGCTACAAGACCATCTCCAAGCAGCTTGGTAAGAAGGTGACAACAGTTGGTGTGATTATTCGTAAATGGAAGAAACACAAAATAGCTGTCAATCTCCCTCGGTCTGGGGCTCCATGCAAGATCTCACCTCATGGAGTTTCAATGATCATGAAAACGGTGAGAAATCAGCCCAGAACCACACGGGAGGATCTTGTCAATGATCTCAAGGCAGCTGGGACCATTGTCACCAAGAAAACAATTGGTAACACACTATGCTCTGAAGGACTGAAATCATGCAGCGTCTGCAAGGTCCCCCTGCTCAAGAAAGCACATGTACAGGCCCTTCTGAAGTTTGCCAATAAACATCTGAATGATTCAGAGGAGAACTGGGTGAAAGTGTTGTGATCAGATGAGACCAAAATCAAGCTCTTTGGCATCAACTCCACCTGCCGTGTTTGGGGGAGGAGGACTGCTGCCTATGACCCCAAGAACACCATCCCCACCATCAAAAATGCAGGTGGAAACATTATGCTTTGGAGGTGTTTTTCTGCTAAGGGGACAGGACAACTTCACAGCATCAAAGGGACGATGGACGGGGCCATGTAGTACCTTCAAATCTTGGATGAGAACCTCCTTCCCTCAGCCGGGGCATTGAAAATGGTTCATGGATGTGTATTGCAGCATGACAAAGACCCAAAACACAAGTCCAAGGAAACAAAGGAGTGGCACATTAAGGTCCTGGAGTGGCCTAGCCAGTCTCCAGACCATAATCCCATAGAAAATCTGTGGAGGGAGCTGAAGGATCGAGTTGCCAAATGTCAGTTTCAAAACCTTTATGACTTGGAGAGGATCTGCAAAGAGTAGTGGAACAAAATTCCTCCTGAGATGTGTGCAAACCTGGTGGCCAGCTACAATAAATGTCTGACCTCTGTGATTGCCAACAAGGGTTTTGCCACCAAGTACTAAGTCATGTTTTGCAAATGGGTCAAATACTTCACTCATTAAAATGCAAATCAATCTAAAAGTTTTTTGAAATGCGTTTTTCTGGATTTTTTTGTTGTTATTCTGTCTCTCACTGTTCAAATAAACCTACCATTAAAATTATAGACTGATCATTTCTTTGTCAATGGGCAAACGTACAAAATCAGCAGGGGATCAAATATTTTTCCCCCTCACTGTACAGGGAGTGCAGAATTATTAGGCAAATGAGTATTTTGACCACATCATCCTCTTTATGCATGTTGTCTTACTCCAAGCTGTATAGGCTCGAAAGCCTACTACCAATTAAGCATATTAGGTGATGTGCATCTCTGTAATGAGAAGGGGTGTGGTCTAATGACATCAACACCCTATATCAGGTGTGCATAATTATTAGGCAACTTCCTTTCCTTTGGCAAAATGGGTCAAAAGAAGGACTTGACAGGCTCAGAAAAGTCAAAAATAGTGAGATATCTTGCAGAGGGATGCAGCACTCTTAAAATTGCAAAGCTTCTGAAGCGTGATCATCGAACAATCAAGCGTTTCATTCAAAATAGTCAACAGGGTCGCAAGAAGCGTGTGGAAAAACCAAGGCGCAAAATAACTGCCCATGAACTGAGAAAAGTCAAGCGTGCAGATGCCACTTGCCATCAGTTTGGCCATATTTCAGAGCTGCAACATCACTGGAGTGCCCAAAAGCACAAGGTGTGCAATACTCAGAGACATGGCCAAGGTAAGAAAGGCTGAAAGACGACCACCACTGAACAAGACACACAAGCTGAAACATCAAGACTGGGCCAAGAAATATCTCAAGACTGATTTTTCTAAGGTTTTATGGACTGATGAAATGAGAGTGAGTCTTGATGGGCCAGATGGATGGGCCCGTGGCTGGATTGGTAAAGGGCAGAGAGCTCCAGTCCGACTCAGACGCCAGCAAGGTGGAGGTGGAGTACTGGTTTGGGCTGGTATCATCAAAGATGAGCTTGTGGGGCCTTTTCGGGTTGAGGATGGAGTCAAGCTCAACTCCCAGTCCTACTGCCAGTTTCTGGAAAACACCTTCTTCAAGCAGTGGTACAGGAAGAAGTCTGCATCCTTCAAGAAAAACATGATTTTCATGCAGGACAATGCTCCATCACACGCGTCCAAGTACTCCACAACGTGGCTGGCAAGAAAGGGTATAAAAGAAGAAAATCTAATGACATGGCCTCCTTGTTCACCTGATCTGAACCCCATTGAGAACCTGTGGTCCATCATCAAATGTGAGATTTACAAGGAGGGAAAACAGTACACCTCTCTGAACAGTGTCTGGGAGGCTGTGGTTGCTGCTGCACGCAATGTTGATGGTGAACAGATCAAAACACTGACAGAATCCATGGATGGCAGGCTTTTGAGTGTCCTTGCAAAGAAAGGTGGCTATATTGGTCACTGATTTGTTTTTGTTTTGTTTTTGAATGTCAGAAATGTATATTTGTGAATGTTGAGATGTTATATTGGTTTCACTGGTAAAAATAAATAATTGAAATGGGTATATATTTGTTTTTTGTTAAGTTGCCTAATAATTATGCACAGTAATAGTCACCTGCACACACAGATATCCCCCTAAAATAGCTAAAACTAAAAACAAACTAAAAACTACTTCCAAAACTATTCAGCTTTGATATTAATGAGTTTTTTGGGTTCATTGAGAACATGGTTGTTGTTCAATAATAAAATTAATCCTCAAAAATACAACTTGCCTAATAATTCTGCACTCCCTGTATGTATATATATATATATATATATATATATATATATATATATTGTTTTATTTTTCTCTCTCGGATGTGATATTGTGAGGAGATAGAGCAGATTCCTCTTCCAGTTTCCTACCCTTTTGAAAAGGCCAAAGACAAGTCTGAAATATATAAAAAGAAAAGAGGGTGCCCCAATGGTGCAGAATCACAACATAATGAGATCTTTATTGTACTAAGTACAATTCTCACATATATAGTGTCAAAACCACAGGCTGAGCTTTTAGTAACCATCCAGCTGGCTCATACACCAGTATCTATGTAACTTAGATACTCCTTGGATCTCTCAATTATTGGTCTGCACTATGGTAGAGTTTGTTCATGACCATTACCAATGCTGGTGATCTAGTATGAATGATTAACCAGATGGCCAGCAGTAATGCTTAGATTGTTACCGAAAGATAAAACAAAAAAAACACGTTTTCTCAGTATTGTTTACCGTTTCATCAGGTGATTCTCACCTGATCTTAAAATGAACAAATACATCTAGGTCACTGTTTTTTAAACCTGTTCTTAAGCCTCCCCAACAGGCCAGGTTTTCAGGATCACCTTGGATAAGAGCAGGTAAAATAACTATGTTTACTAATCAGCTGATTGTTTCACCGGTGCTCCAATTCAGATATCCTCAAAAGGTGGCCTGTTAGGGAGGCCTGAGAACAGGTTTTAAAACCAGTGATCTAGAGTATCATTCTTCTTTGCCTTTAAAAAATATAAAACTAAAAATAAACAGTGCTTCCAATATAGCATCACCCAAAATGCTGTATGGTAATTACAGACTGGCTCTGCTGTTACTTCAGGAGATAACAGGCAACTACTAGCATTAAGTGCACTTTGGTGTCGGGAATCATTTTTACAAAATGTAACTCCAACTGTGAGCCAGCACAAGTTCAGGTATATAAAAACAACTAAAATAAAATTTGTAAGCTTTTAAACACAATGATGTCGACCTTCTTCCTTGTCAGTGGCAAGTGCTGGCTGGGCGGAGCCGCCTCTGCGTGTTTCTCTATGGGAAGCACAATCTACTTCAGCAGTGGCATGCAGAGTTTCTGACAAGAGCTCTTCTGAGTTCAATTTGTACCCAGTTTATGAGCAAACATTATCTCTCCGAAGTCAGAGTGTTTTTTGAGACTCAGTTCCTGTAACCCTTTGATTAATAAAAACAGCTTTAAATCATTGTGTAGGTTGCAATAGCAGCACCAAATAATCTTTTTATGTGTAAGATAAATATATAGTACAGGCAATTCATTCTAAATCAGTGCTTCCCTGACATTTCTTATGAGCAACAGATTTTTAGAACAATTTTAGAAATTGTACTAGGGAAACATATATACAATACTAAAATATAAAGTAATATTTATATATTCTGTACATGGTACAACATGGCAAATAGCAACAGCTGCCTAGCAAGGTGTTACAACATAGTACAACATGGTACAGTGATGTGTTCTTGCAAGGATACAATATTCAGTATGTTTCTCCTGAGTTTGTATATCCTATACCTTAGTACAGACATGCACGTACTCAAAGCTTTCCATACATACAATATGTAATTTAGAGAAATGTTTTGGTTTGCTAAATTGTGGCTCTAGTGCTTTAGGATGGGCAAATCTGTTGTAGAGCCAATGAAGATAAAATTAAACTTTCATTAAAAAAAAATGTTTCAATTTACTTTTATTAATGGATTTACCTTTCTCTTTGTCTCCTTTGTTGAAGCGTATCTCCTTTTCATGAGAACATACTGCGGTAGGCTCAGGAGCGTGCACACGATTGTGACGTTATACATACAGTGCTTATGCCACATGCACACTTCTGAATCTACTTAAATATGCTCTCATGGACAAGAGCTAAGTTTAGGAGTATTTTTTTCCAAACACAACTGAATTAATGTATTAAATTTGACTGAAATATAATATCATAGTAGTGTTTTTCGAATTGTGTAAAGAATGTAAAAATAGAAAATTGTATAAAAGATTGTGGGCTAGATTGCAATTAGAGCGCTAAATTATCACTCTCCCACAAATGGGCAAATTTGCCCATTTGCAGAAGTGCGATAATTAATCAGCCATTGCAAGTGGCTGGTTATTGCTACCGCCGTCGCGAGCTAACGATAGCAATGAATGCCCAGAAAATTATCTAGAGATCCGATCTCTGGTTAATTTTCTAAAAGTGCACCAAATGCCCTCAAAATAAAGAGCATTGTAGTTTTTTTATTAAAAAAGTAGCATTTTTTTTAAAATAAAAAACAACTATTCTAGGTTTTTGGGGTCTAAAGTTGGTGGGAGTGGGGTGTTAGAAAAAAAAAAACAGCACCAAAAACTGCCTTTACATTGCGGTCTATATACACATATGAACACATATATATATTTGACAACAACTAGACAAACTAGTTGTAACTGAGAGTACAACAAAGTTTAAAGAGAGAATAATTCCACTAAGTATTATCAGACTAACTCTACTAATATCAAAAAGTGTTCAAAATAATTAAATCGTTCCCAATCATTCATACATTAAAGTTTATTAAATTAACTAAGGAACTCACACTCATTCAGTAGCAAAGGCTGTGAATTAAAACCACTTGAACTCTGTGGTTTGCGTAATAGCTATTAGATATATCAGTCCACTATTCAATATCCCCAATCCGTTTTTGAATTAGAATTAACTAAGCCCTTACAATCCGAGGGCTGTATTAATATTAATATATGATAATAAAGGATTGGAGGACATAAATTAAACCACTTCTTAATCTATTTTCCACAAGAGTAAGCACATTAAAAACAAAACAACAGGAGAGACTAAGCTGCCCCTGCCGGACCCCTGACGCGCGTTTCACGAACGCTTCCTCAGAGGGGGTGCGGGCCGCTGCTACTCGGCGTCTTTTATTTAATTGCAATGCCCACCACTCATACCGGATTGGTTAAACGAATGGGAGTTGTCTCCCTATGATTAGCTGAATATCCTATCCATCAAAGCATCAGCATCTTACGTATAAGGAACTCGAGATTAGACAGTGGGTGTGATTCTGGTCATCGCTTAGTCATAGCGGTAGGACCAATCCACAGCAGAGTTGTCATTCCTATACGGGGCGTGAAAGTTAGAGCTAATGTGATTGGACGATCAAGTGTCTCAGCACTATTTGTAAATATCGAGATTCACGAATTATAAATTCATCTGTAAATCTCTTTACACATCTACAATAAGTAATTTTCGAGACTATTGTTCTTTACCCGCTCTGAAACGGATTAATAACAGGGTATATTAATGCAAAATGTGATATAAGACATGCAGACATTTCCTACCCTTATTACACCTAAACGGCTCTAATGATCCACAATTAAAGCTTACTATAATATACAAACTGGTTATTCAGAGGTTTACGATGTTTGTTGTTACTTTATCTTATATTCATTCACAGTAGATAATCACTGTTATATTGTTATTTATTATAAGGGTCTCAAATGTGCTCTTAAGACAGATATCAGTATATTTAGTTTACATTGGGTGTTTGTACTGCATGATTTTTTATATTGCATTGTAAAGTTTATTCCTCCTATCTTAGAGGTTAGTGTTAATGCACATACTGTCAACATAATATTTGCTTTTTTGCAAAAGGTCTTAGCTACAACTGCGTGTTAGAATACCTATGTTGTTACAAAAATATCTGTTGAACCAAAAATCATGACTGCAAATCCTATTTACTAGATTAGCTAATAGAGGAAGGGGTATGATATGAGTAAGAAATTTTATTAATTTACAGGAATTCAATATATTATCCTTATATTATGAAGACAGATAATATACCTAGATAAATAAAGATAAGAGATATAAGTGAATATTTATATTTATCTTAGCAGTGGCAGTATTTGGAACTTGATACTAATGTGTACAAAGGAGAATTTTTGTGTATAGTGGAGAGATTCTGTCTCTTTGTGATAAGTGCAAAAAATAAAAAAATATATACGAGGAATAAAAAGGGAAATAAACAACAATAGACCCAAAAATCTATTACTAGTGCAAAAGTCTTGTGGTAAGTGTGATTTATTTATAAAGTAACATAATTGCGTTACTTTCATATATGATGGGGTTAATAGAAACCCATTATAATAGTGAAAAAATGGTATATAATTAATATATTAATTTTATAAGGAATATCTGTTTCGAGTATCCTTACGTGGTGGTTATCACTTTTATTAGGAGCATCTTATTAGAGTCTCCTTGTGAGATAACTGTAACTTTTACCCAGGTGTAAAGTGCTTTATAAATATAATTTAATACTAAATAGTGAAATGGTGCAAAAAAGCATGTTCGTTCAATTCCTTATTTGCATCGAGGTATTGTAACTTGTATTTATTATTACACATGATGTTATATATTGATTTATGATATTTTTTAATTAATTTTATTACTTGATCATGCCTTATTATATTGACTGTAATTCCTGATGTCTTGCAGAGAATGGTTCACAGATAAACAAAGTAATTGTTGTAGTCATTCATTCCATTCGGTTTGACAGTATTTAGTAAGTAAATCCACTTGCATTCCATTTTCAGCAATATTTTTTCTATATCGCCTCCTCGGATACCGAGAGATGCTTTTTGGATTACTGTGAATTTCAAATCTTTGGAAGAGCTCTTATGATATAATAAAAAATGTTTGGCAACTGAGGTTATTTTTTTGCCCTTTTTCAGATCCCGTTCAGCTGTTTTAATATTATAGCAGTGTTCCAAGATTCTTGTTTTTACCTCTCTGGTAGTCATGCCAACATAAAACATTTGGCACGAACAGTGTAGTGCATAAACCACTCCAATGGTAGTGCATGAGAAATGACAGGGTATCTTATGTACTCTGCCAGTTTTATCAGTTAGAGATTTGACTTTCCACACATATTGGCACGCTGAACAGGTGCCACAAGGATACATGCCTGGGTCCCTATGTTGTTTTTTTGCAGATCTTACAAAATGACTCAATACCAATTTATCTCTTAGGTTATTGGGTCTTTTGTATCCTAAGGATACTCTCTCTCCAATGAGGGGTTTTAAGGTTTCATCATTTTGTAGAATTTGCCAATGATCATTTATGATTTTTGTCACATGTCTCATCTGGGGATTACCCTTGTGGAAAATAGATTAAGAAGTGGTTTAATTTATGTCCTCCAATCCTTTATTATCATATATTAATATTAATACAGCCCTCGGATTGTAAGGGCTTAGTTAATTCTAATTCAAAAACGGATTGGGGATATTGAATAGTGGACTGATATATCTAATAGCTATTACGCAAACCACAGAGTTCAAGTGGTTTTAATTCACAGCCTTTGCTACTGAATGAGTGTGAGTTCCTTAGTTAATTTAATAAACTTTAATGTATGAATGATTGGGAACGATTTAATTATTTTGAACACTTTTTGATATTAGTAGAGTTAGTCTGATAATACTTAGTGGAATTATTCTCTCTTTAAACTTTGTTGTACTCTCAGTTACAACTAGTTTGTCTAGTTGTTGTCAGTTGCCCTATTGAATAATCCACTCCAGGTCTCGCTGTTGTTATATACAAACTCAAATTCTAGTAATTAGAATACTATTATTACAAATTAATATAGGCTAAACCTGGTACCATTCTTGTAACTCTACTCCCTTTTACTCCCCCCCCTCTTTTCCTCTAAACAATTTGTATTTTGGGAGAATATACTCAGATTTCTTTACTGAGTTTAGCCCTCTTCTTCTGGGGGGATCAATTATTTGTTTAATAATGAATATTCAAAATGATATGGCGAATCGCCACCAAAAGAGACTGCAAGAATTAAATTCTATTTTTAATGTCTCAACTAAGGACAATATAGTAATAAATGAGGAGGAACTAAATAATGTATTATGCAAATTACATCAAACATTACATAAACAATCTAAAAGGTGGTGGAACTGGCACTTCTTTGAGAAGTATGCAGAGAAAAACATTATACCAAGAGGTTTGAGAATGAAGGTATTTCCTGCATTCAATCTCAATAATGAAGTTCTGGTCAAAGAATGGGAAACAGCACTATCAGAATGCTCTCTTAAATTAATACAAATATTAATCAAACATGATAAACTAGAGTTATCCAAACTTGATACTGAGATAGAAGAATATAATGCTCAGTTGTCCCAATTTGATGATAAAATTGACTATAAAACACAATATGATAAATATCAGAAAGAACTGGATAAACTAGAGCTTGAAATAATAGCCACTAAAAAACAGAAACTTCAAAGAGATATAGAAGATTTTTCAAATCAAAGAGTTTATCGTTGGCGTAATAACACTAACACTGCATTCAGACAGAGAACTAACAGGTACATAGTGCAGCAACCTGAAAGTAGTGCTGAGAGCGAAAGTGACAATTCTGATGGAGATTCAGACCATGTGACTAGAGATGAACCTAATGACATAACACCTAGTACATCAAGTATCAGACCTAGAAGTTATAGTTCTGCACAATCTATAACCTCCTCCACCTCCTCCTCTACCTCTTTTTTGTCCACCACACCACACAACACAACTCAACCGGTCACACAGACCAATCAGACTCCCACACAGAACAGAGGCAACAAAAGAAAGTTTTCAGGCCCAGTGAGACAATCAACAAGAAGAAGGGAACTGAGTCCCTTCAGCAAGATAAGGATGAACAAATGAGAGTTATTAATTTATCAGATCATGTACTAAGCACAACACATAAATCAGTACTATCTAAAGGGCTATCGTTTTGCCCTGTCAACTCGCTTAATAAATTTGAACTGATTAAGGATATACACTTATTCTCTAGAAAGATGCTACTTAAGAAAATATATGCCTACAATCCAAATATCCTCAATGCAGATGATTTAGTTACAGCTGATTTATTATGTGAATTATCAGAAAGCAGTACTGACATGGATAATGAGAATTTGACACCGACACCACAAGTCTGGAAGTCAAATGTTAAACCTAAGTCTACATATACTCCATCCTTATCTTTATCACCTGAAATACAAGTTTTTTGTAAAATGGTTTGCCAGAAAATTGAACAGATACCTATATATAATGTTAATAACAATTTGAGCAGTCTTGAAATGCAAGCTTTGAGGGAGATTGAATCATGGCAAGATATCCTGATTAAACCATCAGACAAGGGTGGGAATGTGGTCTTATGGCCACAACAGATGTATATAGATGAAGCCACAAAACAACTATCTAATAATTCCTGCTATAAACAACTAATATTCAATCCCCAAAGCTCTTACCTCATACAGTATAACCGAATAATTAAGGATGCATGGGAGAACAATATACTCTCCAATTCTGAGAAGAAGTTTTTGACAAAAGAGAACCCTAAGATTGCCACCCTGTATTTTCTACCGAAAGTGCACAAAAACCCTGTAATACCTCCTGGCAGACCTATCATGTCTGGAAATGATAATTTAACTGAAAATGCCAGCAAATTTATAGACCTTAGACTAAGGGAATATCTAACCACATTACCATCATATGTCCGTGACACCATGGAAGTATTACAAATGGTAAAAGATATTGAACTAACAGACAATATGTGGTTAGTTACAGCAGATGTGGAGTCACTTTATACTAACATCAGGCACAGTGATGGCATAGAAGCCATCAAATACTTCCTAGCGTCTAACAGTCTAGAAAATGAAGCACACAATGCCTTCATAGTTCAGTTGTTACATTTCATTCTAACACATAACTTCTTCACATTTAATGATAGGTACTATCTCCAAACACAGGGTACCGCAATGGGCACTGCATGTGCACCTACGTATGCAAATTTGTTTCTTGGTTTTTGGGAACGCTTTCGTGTATTCTCTGATCATTTACAAACATATACAGAATGTATACCACTGTGGGTACGGTATATAGACGATGTGCTGTTCATCTGGGAGGGTACTTTTGATGATTTACAACTATTCATGCAAAAACTCAATGAAAATGATTTAAATATAAAACTGACATATTCTGCTAGTCAGCAGGAGATATGTTTCTTAGACTTGAAAATATTCAAAAATAGCGAAGGCCTTATAAATACTACAATCTATAGAAAGGAGACAGCAACCAATACTCTCTTACACCATTCGAGTGCCCACTCACCCAATACTCTTAGAGCGATCCCATATGGTGAGTTTTTGAGACTCCGCCGTAATTGCACAAATAAGGAGATTTATATGGCAGAGAGTGTTGCACTGTCACAAAGGCTAATATCGCGAGGATATAGTAAAAAGTCTGTAAAAAGAGCAAAATACAAAGCGCTTAAAGTTTGCAGGGATGAATTACTAGTACCCAAGGATAAAACAAAAACCGAATCTCATCCTAGATTAATAACTACATATAATCCCCAGATGAGACATGTGACAAAAATCATAAATGATCATTGGCAAATTCTACAAAATGATGAAACCTTAAAACCCCTCATTGGAGAGAGAGTATCCTTAGGATACAAAAGACCCAATAACCTAAGAGATAAATTGGTATCGAGTCATTTTGTAAGATCTGCAAAAAAACAACATAGGGACCCAGGCATGTATCCTTGTGGCACCTGTTCAGCGTGCCAATATGTGTGGAAAGTCAAATCTCTAACTGATAAAACTGGCAGAGTACATAAGATACCCTGTCATTTCTCATGCACTACCATTGAAGTGGTTTATGCACTACACTGTTCGTGCCAAATGTTTTATGTTGGCATGACTACCAGAGAGGTAAAAACAAGAATCTTGGAACACTGCTATAATATTAAAACAGCTGAACGGGATCTGAAAAAGGGCAAAAAAATAACCTCAGTTGCCAAACATTTTTTATTATATCATAAGAGCTCTTCCAAAGATTTGAAATTCACAGTAATCCAAAAAGCATCTCTCGGTATCCGAGGAGGCGATATAGAAAAAATATTGCTGAAAATGGAATGCAAGTGGATTTACTTACTAAATACTGTCAAACCGAATGGAATGAATGACTACAACAATTACTTTGTTTATCTGTGAACCATTCTCTGCAAGACATCAGGAATTACAGTCAATATAATAAGGCATGATCAAGTAATAAAATTAATTAAAAAATATCATAAATCAATATATAACATCATGTGTAATAATAAATACAAGTTACAATACCTCGATGCAAATAAGGAATTGAACGAACATGCTTTTTTGCACCATTTCACTATTTAGTATTAAATTATATTTATAAAGCACTTTACACCTGGGTAAAAGTTACAGTTATCTCACAAGGAGACTCTAATAAGATGCTCCTAATAAAAGTGATAACCACCACGTAAGGATACTCGAAACAGATATTCCTTATAAAATTAATATATTAATTATATACCATTTTTTCACTATTATAATGGGTTTCTATTAACCCCATCATATATGAAAGTAACGCAATTATGTTACTTTATAAATAAATCACACTTACCACAAGACTTTTGCACTAGTAATAGATTTTTGGGTCTATTGTTGTTTATTTCCCTTTTTATTCCTCGTATATATTTTTTTATTTTTTGCACTTATCACAAAGAGACAGAATCTCTCCACTATACACAAAAATTCTCCTTTGTACACATTAGTATCAAGTTCCAAATACTGCCACTGCTAAGATAAATATAAATATTCACTTATATCTCTTATCTTTATTTATCTAGGTATATTATCTGTCTTCATAATATAAGGATAATATATTGAATTCCTGTAAATTAATAAAATTTCTTACTCATATCATACCCCTTCCTCTATTAGCTAATCTAGTAAATAGGATTTGCAGTCATGATTTTTGGTTCAACAGATATTTTTGTAACAACATAGGTATTCTAACACGCAGTTGTAGCTAAGACCTTTTGCAAAAAAGCAAATATTATGTTGACAGTATGTGCATTAACACTAACCTCTAAGATAGGAGGAATAAACTTTACAATGCAATATAAAAAATCATGCAGTACAAACACCCAATGTAAACTAAATATACTGATATCTGTCTTAAGAGCACATTTGAGACCCTTATAATAAATAACAATATAACAGTGATTATCTACTGTGAATGAATATAAGATAAAGTAACAACAGACATCGTAAACCTCTGAATAACCAGTTTGTATATTATAGTAAGCTTTAATTGTGGATCATTAGAGCCGTTTAGGTGTAATAAGGGTAGGAAATGTCTGCATGTCTTATATCACATTTTGCATTAATATACCCTGTTATTAATCCGTTTCAGAGCGGGTAAAGAACAATAGTCTCGAAAATTACTTATTGTAGATGTGTAAAGAGATTTACAGATGAATTTATAATTCGTGAATCTCGATATTTACAAATAGTGCTGAGACACTTGATCGTCCAATCACATTAGCTCTAACTTTCACGCCCCGTATAGGAATGACAACTCTGCTGTGGATTGGTCCTACCGCTATGACTAAGCGATGACCAGAATCACACCCACTGTCTAATCTCGAGTTCCTTATACGTAAGATGCTGATGCTTTGATGGATAGGATATTCAGCTAATCATAGGGAGACAACTCCCATTCGTTTAACCAATCCGGTATGAGTGGTGGGCATTGCAATTAAATAAAAGACGCCGAGTAGCAGCGGCCCGCACCCCCTCTGAGGAAGCGTTCGTGAAACGCGCGTCAGGGGTCCGGCAGGGGCAGCTTAGTCTCTCCTGTTGTTTTGTTTTTAATGTGCTTACTCTTGTGGAAAATAGATTAAGAAGTGGTTTAATTTATGTCCTCCAATCCTTTATTATCATATATTAATATTAATACAGCCCTCGGATTGTAAGGGCTTAGTTAATTCTAATTCAAAAACGGATTGGGGATATTGAATAGTGGACTGATATATCTAATAGCTATTACGCAAACCACAGAGTTCAAGTGGTTTTAATTCACAGCCTTTGCTACTGAATGAGTGTGAGTTCCTTAGTTAATTTAATAAACTTTAATGTATGAATGATTGGGAACGATTTAATTATTTTGAACACTTTTTGATATTAGTAGAGTTAGTCTGATAATACTTAGTGGAATTATTCTCTCTTTAAACTTTGTTGTACTCTCAGTTACAACTAGTTTGTCTAGTTGTTGTCAGTTGCCCTATTGAATAATCCACTCCAGGTCTCGCTGTTGTTATATACAAACTCAAATTCTAGTAATTAGAATACTATTATTACAAATTAATATAGGCTAAACCTGGTACCATTCTTGTAACTCTACTCCCTTTTACTCCCCCCCCTCTTTTCCTCTAAACAACATATATATATTTGTATATCAGCATGTACATACATATTTATATTTGCCGCCCATCACAGCGCAACTTACCCCCTTCACTGCGCAAAGCTCTGAGCCTATGGAAGTGCGCTCTGTGTGACAGCCCAGGTCACCTGCCATATAGGGTACAGCAGATGTCCTTAAGGGCATAACGACAGACAATATTTCCTGTATCGGGTCTGCCATTAATAGTTTAAAAGGGATAGTAAAATAAAAATGAAACTTTCATAGTTTACATTGAGTCTACAATTTGAAACAACTCTCTATTTTACTTCTATTACCAAATTTGCTTTGTTATCCTGGTATTCTTTGTTATCCTTATTGGAGAGGAGTATGTATGTGTCTTTAGCAATACAGGCCAGCAGTGTTGGCAATATTGTATAACATTGCTAAAAACATTGTTGTAAATAATGCTGCCATAAAGTGTTGAAGACGTGTGAACACACCTGAGCCTACCTGGGTTTACTCTTCAACAATGAAACCAAACCCTTCACCTTGAGATCATGACCCCTTGTTCTTAAATTTTCCTTTTTCTGTAAAATATTTACAGCCTCAGCTTTACTAAGCCCTTTAATATACTTGACAGTTGCTATCATATCACCTCTTTTCCTTCTCTCCTCTTAGCTATACATATTTAGGTCATTGAGCCTCTCCTTGTACGTTGTAGTTTGTCCAAATCTTTTAAAACAAATATTCTGAAAACTTAGTTTTTCAGACTATGCATCTGTTGTACTAGTATTGGTTTTGTTTTAAACAAAATGAACACTGAGTATTCATGGAACATTTGCAGGTTTTTTTGTTAAACAAATAGAAATGTTCCTTTTTCTACTGGTGAAAAAGCTCACCTGTAGCATTATACTTACCTCTAGTGCACTGGAGAGCCACGCTAACCCTGAGCCTTCTGCACACGGCCCCTCTGCATAGGAGGTTTCAGCGCGGCACATCCGAGGGCCTAGCTCGTGGGTCTGTGCAGAGGTTTCAGGATTAGCACGGCTTCCAGCCGCTAGAGGTAAGTATTTCATCCCTAAAGGTAATTTAAAGAAAACTATTAAATAGTGACACATTTAGTTTTCTTTGTTTTCATTAAATTCATTTGGTACATTTGTTTTGTGTAAACTAAACGAATATCCGTGTTTTCGTCACAAATTCACATTCAGAGTGAAACAAGCCTTCTAGTTCATTAGTTGCTCACAACACATCAAATTGTGTGTGTGTGGTCTGCTTTTTCTTTAAATATCTCAGAAGGGCTCACATATTTTAATGTCTTTGCCTAGTACAATGAAATTTGAAGGGTAATCATTTCCCAATATATATTTAGATACTAATTACAAATAATTGGAGCACCAATTTGGCAGTCTTTAGAAAAGTGGTTACAATAAAGCTGCACTGTGAATACATCTTGATGGAAGGTGATTATTTGTAATTGGTCTAGTTTAATAGTATAGAATTTTTATGCTTTTATTTCCTTGTTTTTTATTTTGATGTTTTATATCTGTTTATTCTTTCACCTACCTTGTAGAAGTTTTCCATCTAGTGCTCACTAAGAGTTTGAGCAGCTGTCTGTTACTCATGCACGATAAAACTTTGTGTTCCTTTAATCAGAGGAATAGGAAAATGAATCTTACATGCTTCTTGCACATTTAAATTAAAATTGAAAATAGAGTTGATTTTAGTGTAGGGTATGTAAATGAGAACTCACTCCTACAAATGTATGTGCAATTGGTTTAGGTTGGAACAACATTGTACTGCCTATTTTTGATACAATACCACAACCCCGATATGTGACAGTAAAGACCATGCAAAAAACAAACAAAAAGAGTCATTTGAAAATTAAATTCACCCTGTACTATAAATGTAATGTATTTTCGAAAATATACCCTCATGTCAAATCTGATGACTGCAACACGTTCCAAAAAAGTTTGGACATGGGCAATTTAGGTCTAATAGGGATGTGACAAGTTGAAATAAGAAGGTGAAACAGGTGAGGCAATCGTGTAATCATAGTCTATAAGGAGCCTCCAAAAAAATCCTAGTCCTTCAAGAACAAGGATGGGTAGAGGCTCGCCAACCTGCCTACAGATGTGTCAGCGAATAATCCAACACTTTCAGAACAACATTCCCCAAAGACAAATGAGTAGGATTTTGAACATTTTACCTTCTATAGTGCACAAAAGAAAAGATTCAAGGAATCCGGTCAAATCTCGGTGCATAAAGGGCAAGGCCGAAAACTACTTCTGTGGTTTCCGATGCCTCAGACGTCACTGTCTCATATACCTTTATGAATCTGTAATGGATATCCTGACATGGGCTTGGGAATACTTTGGTAAACCTTTGTCAGTTAAAACCATTTGCCGCTGCATCCACAGATGCAAGTTAAGGCTTTACTATGCAAAGCAGAAGCCATACATCAACACTGTCCAGAAGCGCTGCCGACTTCTCTGGACTCGGTCTCATCTGAGATTCACAGTAGCACAGTGGAATCGTGTTTTGTGGTCCAACGAGTCAACATTTCAAATAGTTTTTGGAAAAGAACAGTTGTTGGGTTCTCTGGGACAAAGAGGAAAAGGACCATTCAAGATGTTATCAGTGTCAGGTCCAAAAGCCAGTGTCTGTAATGGTATGGGGGGTGTCAGTGCCGATGGCATGGGTAATTTGCACATCTGTAAAGGCACCATTAATGCAGAAAGATATGTATACATTTTGGAGCAACATATGCTGCCATCTAGACATCATCTTTTCCAGGGATGTCCCTGCATTTTCCAGCAGGACAACGCCAAACAACATTCTGCCCGAATTACAAGTGCATGGTTATGTAAGCAGAGAGTGCCGGTGCTAGCATGGCCTGCCTGCAGTCATGACCTGTCTCCGATTGAGAATGTGTGGCGCATTATGAAGAGCAAAATAAGGCCCGCGATGACGGCGATGTGGGAGGGGACGTCTCACTTCCATTGACTTCTATAGGAGAGAAATCGCTGCTTGCAGTCATTGCTCAGACACACCCCTTTTGTTTGAATATCTCAACAGACCATTGGACTGAGAGGCCAACGAGGAAAGTGAGGCAGTTTCTCAACAGTCTGTCGATGCTTTGAATATCGGGGTCTTAATATGGCCTCAAAATACATAGGGTACATCTTGGTAACCTTGTTTTGTGTATAATAGGGTATCTAATTAAAAGCACTTAAAATTTTACAAAATATCATGTGATCTTTAATGCTGACATGATCACCGTTGCAGTAAACACTGTTTCTACCCTAGAGGGCTAAAGATTATTGTAATGCAATTAGATTGCAGACTGTATGACTTACTGGGGGTTAATGAGTGGCTGTTAGACTCCCAGAAGTTGCGACCATCCTTTTGAGTGTTGCTGACATCTCTATATAAAAAAGGATTTTTTTGCCTCAAAATATCCTAAGTATTCACACCCCACTGTAAAGAGATTTTAAGAAGCTTTTAAGGATGCTAGTCCCAGGACTTGATAACTAGTGTTCATCTGGCATGTGCAAGCACAGCCATGTTATGTTCCTATTCAGTTTAAGAAAGTTTCCTATGAAATGTCACAGGATTTCGGTTAAATCTCATGAAATCACAGCTAAGTAAAGCATGAACTCACCACTGCTGATGCTGATTGGCTATTTTTTCTTCAACTTGTAGCTGGACAGCAGCTGAAGTGTAACTGTTCACTAAGCACTTACTCTGGTGAGCTAAAGAAATTGTGAGGTAAAATATTTCTATGTAGACATGTTCAGGTGATATTTTTGTCAGCTTTTTAAAAGTTATGCTGCATCACTTTCAAGTGATTTAGCATCTGAGTATTATGTCCCTTTAATATTGCTTGAGTTATAACACTACATTGTACATCTTGCTATACCAGTGGCAACATCACAATAGTAATATGTTGATCAGCACTTCCTTGAGGTAAATATATTATTATATTAATATAGATCGATTCCTCATATTCAGGATCCAACTAAAAGCAGTTTGTGCTAGTAGTTAGCCAGACAGTTTTGTTAATTGATAAGCCCTTTACTTTTATTTCACAGTCCTATTGTATTATGTATGTGTCCCCTTTTAAAACTGCTATCTTTATTGGCATTTTATTTAATATGCTTTGCAGCGTCTTCACTCCGATGTAGACAAATTTATTTCCTTTGAGTTGATTTTTCTGCTGCATTAAGCAAGCAGTTTTGTGACATACTGAATAAGATTCCTGAGTAGCCATCTGCAAGATGGGCGTTATCTCATTAAAATCTTGTTTTTGATTTAAAAATTTAAATTCTAAGTTAGTTTGGGTGCTTGAGGCAGATATTGCAGTGCGTCTGCCTTGTTCCCAGATTTTTTTCTTGCCGTTGGTTTTCCCCCAGGACTCGTATAGTTTTTAAAACCATATGCCCAAAGCACTTGTATATTCAATCAAAGGTGTAGCTGATGTTTATGAAAGCTTTTTGTCTCTGAAAAGAGATTTTCTCATCCAAATATTGTTCTGTGCTGTGTATACAAATGGTAAGTATTAAACACAAGTTTAAATCCCCTTGTACAAACATGTTTCACATATTTCTCCTCTCTTGTCTTAAAGGGTCAGTCTACACCAGCATTTTTATTGTTTTAAAAGATAGATAATCCCATTACCCATTTCCCAGTTTTGCATAACCAACACAGTTATAATAATATACTTTTAACCTCTGTGATTATCTTGTATCTAAGCCTCTGCAAACTGCCCCTTTTTTCAGTTCTTTTGACAGACTTTCAGTCTAGCCAATCAGTGCCTGCTACCAGATAACTTCTCGTGCATGAGCACAGTTATCTATATGAAATGCGTGAACTAACACCCTCTAGTGGTGAAAAACTGTTAAAATGCAATCTGAAAGAGGTGGGCTTCAAGGTCTAAGAAATTAGCATATGAACCTCCTAGTTTAAGCTTTCAAGTAAGAATACGAAGAGAACAAAGCAAAATTTGTGATAAAAGTAAATTGGAAAATTGTTTAGAATTACATGCTCTATCTGAATCATGAAAGTTTATTTTGGCCTAGACTGTCCCTTTAAACTGTAAAAAGGAGGGGTTATGATACTACACTAAATGTATGTTCCAAGTTTAATAATCAGGCCAAGCATAGCTCTATTATAAGAACAGTCAGGCAACTGCCTAGGTTATTACAAGACTATAATAGACTCCCATATTCCAGCATAACTTAAAAATGATGTTTAAAGGGACATGAAACCCAATTTTATTCTTTCATGATTCAGAAAAAGCAAGTGATTTTAAACAACTTTTCATTTTTCTTCTATTATTTCTTCTCTTGTTATCCTTTGCTGAAATATTTAGGTAAACTCAGGAGCAGGGATAGGCAAGGTGTCCGTGACTGGCCCTTGCAGTGTCTGCCACACAGTTTGTGGTGGGGCGGGAGGGGTAGGACAGATGAATGCTGGTCCTGACACTTCTCCTTGACACAAACAGCACCACATTTCGCAGGATTGGGGCCGTGCCCACGTGATGCCACTCAGTAGGGAAAAAGTGAGTGAAAGAGAGGGAAGAAGCAAGCTGCCTACAGTGGAGCCTGTGTCAACCACGCATGAGTCATGACCTGCCCTCATTCCTTGATCTGTGCGGCAGCGTTGGTGCTGGTGTCTGTGTGTAGAAGACTGCTGTCTACTCTGAAAAACCTTACCTAACCAATGGCTAGATTACGAGTTTTGCTGTAAGAGCTGTGCGTTATTGTCACCGCTCACTTACCTACAGCTCTGATATTACAGGTTTTCATAAACCTGGCGTTAAAAGGCAAGAAGTGAGCGTAGAGCAAAATTGAGCTCCATACCGCACTCCAATACCAGTGCTGCTTAAATCAGCGGTGAGCTGGTTGTACGTGCTTGTGCACTATTTCCCCATAGACATCAATAGGGAAAGCCGGCTGAAAAAAAGCCTAACACCTGCAATAAAGCAGAGTAAAGCTCAGTAACGCAGTCCTATTGATTCCTATGAGGAAAAAAAAATTATGTTTACACCTAACACCCTAACATGAACCCCGAGAATAAACACCCCTAATCTTACACTTATTAACCCCTAATCTGCTGCCCCCGACATCGCTGACACCTACATTATCCTTATTAACCCCTAATATGCTGCCCCCAACATCGCTGACACCTACATTATATTTATTAACCCCTAATCTCCCGCTCCCAATGTCGCCGCAACCTACCTACACTTATTAACCCCTAATCTGCCGCCCCCAACGTCGCCGCCACTATAATAAACATATTAACCCCTAAACCGCCGCACTCCCGCCTCGCAAACAATAGTTAAATATTATTAACCCCTAATCTGACGCCCCTAACATTGCCGCCACCTACATTACAGTTATTAACCTCTAATCTGCCGCCCCCAACGTCGCCACCACTATACTAAATTTATTAACCCCTAAACCTAAGTCTAACCCTAACACCCCCTAACTTAAATATAATTCAAATAAATATAAATAAAATCTACTATTAATAACTAAATAATTCCTATTTAAAACTAAATACTTACCTATAAAATAAACCCTTAGCTAGCTACAATATAACTAATAGTTACATTGTATCTAGCTTAGGGTTTATTTTTATTTTACAGGCAAGTTTGTATTTATTTTAACTAGGTAGAATAGTTACAAAATAGTTATTAACTGTTTACTAACTTCCTAGCTAAAATAAATACAAATTTACCTGTAAAATAAAACCTAACCTGAGTTACACTAACACCTAACCTTACACTACAATTAAATAAATTACCTAAATTAAATACGATTAACTAAATTAAATACAAATACCTAAATTACAAAAAAATCCTACTAAATTACACATGAGTTATGATTTTTATGCTACAGCTTTGTAGTGTAAAACTACTGACTTTAGAATGCATTCAGAATCTTGCGGGATAGGCTGTACCGCTCACTTTTTGGCCTCAAAAAAAAAGTTTGTAATACCGGCGCTATGGAAGTCCCATTAAAAAAAGACTTTGCGCAAATTGCGTAAATTAATTTGCGGTACGACCAAAAAAGTGTGTGGGACAGCTGTACCTACAAGACTTGTAATAGCAGCGGTAGTGAAAAAGCAGCGTTATGAGCCTTAACGCTGCTTTTTTACTCATACCGCAAAACTCGTAATCAAGCCGCAAGTTAGTAACCAACCATGATGATCATTCAATTAACATCAAGGTGGGTGGGTTTGGTCAGGAGTTGCAGAGCCCCCCAGCAGCCTCTTTAAACTGGCGGTGCAGTCTCCAATCATTCTCAGAAAGTATCCTGTGTCCCAGCAGCAGGAGCCTCCAGGATTCTATTTAAACAGGGGTCCCAGACTCCCCTCAATACTGTGTCCCAGCAGCAGGTGTCTCCTGGAGGTTCCTGCTGCTGGGACACATGATACTGTCTGAGAAGGATTGGAGTCAGAGCAGCAAATTTAAAGAGCCTGCTGTTCTGTTTGCACTGGGACCTCCAGTGAATTTGTTAGCAGCCAGGGGGTCTGCATGCTGAGACCACCCAGGTGAGACTGAAGGGCTAAACCAGGCTCTCTGCAGGGAATAGATCTAGGAGAGCTGGTAACAATTCTGTCCTGCTTGTACTCAGGTGGAATTCAGCCCTGCTTCACCACTGATACATATTTTATTTCTGCATGCTGATGGGGGTACATGAAAAGTGCTGCCCATGCTGTATGGAACATTGCTATGCTGCAGGGGGGGATATGCAGTGAGGGAGGGATTATAAATAAACTGCCCTGACTAGTTAATTGGTGTCTGTAATGCTGCTCTTATAGAAACATAGAATGTGTCAGCAGATAGGAACCATTCAGCCCATCTGCCCAATTTTCTGAATACTTTCATTAGTTCCTGGCCTTATCTTATATCAAGCATAGCCTTATGCCTATCCCATGCATATTTAAACTCCTTCACTGTCCCTACCACATCTGCTGGATGGCCATTCCACCATGCATCCACTACCCTCTCGGTAAAGTGAGTGTTTTTAATGTTTCTAATTTGAAATGTACCTTGGTGTCCTTCACTAAAGTCAGTACTTTGGAAAATGTTTGCCACAGCCCTGATCTGTGCCTATCCCTGCTCAGGAGCTGCAAAGAACCTAGGTTCTAGCTGCTGATTAGTGGCTGTATATATATATATATATATATATATATATATATATATATATATATATATATATATATATACCAATTGTCATTGGCTCACCCATGTGAGCAGTTAGAAAGCAGTAGTGCATTGCTGCTCCTTCGACAAATGATACCAAGAGGATAAAGCAATTAAAAAAAAAAAAAAGCAGGAATGTAAAGCTTAGGAGCCGGCCCATTTTTGGTTGAGAATCTGGGCTGTGCTTGCTTATTGGTGGCTAAACGCATTAAATGACGTCACGGCTCTGCCTCTCCTACGCACCCATAGGGTTTTGTGTGATTTTAATATTATCCCAATAAAGTAAGTTTTTATACTTTACTTACGTGCCTGGGAATATTTCATTTATGTGTGACGGTATCCTGCAGCAGAGGAGCCTAACGTATCCTGCAGCAGAGGAGCCTAACGTATCCTGCAGCAGAGGAGCCTAACGTATCCTGCAGCAGAAGAGCCTAACGTATCCTGCAGCAGAGGAGCCTAACGTATCCTGCAGCAGAGGAGCCTAACGTATCCTGCAGCAGAGGAGCCTAACGTATCCTGCAGCAGAGGAGCCTAACGTATCCTGCAGCAGAGGAGCCTAACGTATCCTGCAGCAGAGGAGCCTAACGTATCCTGCAGCAGAGGAGCCTAACGTATCCTGCAGCAGAGGAGCCTAAACTGCATTTTCTATTGAACTTGTAGGTCTGTTTAACAGGGTTTTTATTCCAAGACTTATTTTATATTCTTTACAATGGTGTGAACCTGAAAATAGCAGCTGAGTGGTGCTAATTACTAGACTTGTTCGTGATCGAAAAATTCGGTTGGCTTCGTTTCGATTCGGGTCATAAAAAAATTTGGTTTGAGACATTCGTAATAATTCGGTATGCGTCGGTAATTTGGTTTTTGAATTTTTTCGTGTCATTCCGAATTTTGAAATTCAGATGCATTCGAAACCATTACCGAATTATTATTAATGTCGGACCGAATCTTTATTACGCACGAATCATTATTTCTAACTAATGTTTCGACCATTTCCAAAACAAAATTATGTTGAACCGCCGCCAGCACCCATGCTGCCACTAAATAAAGCTATTAACCCCTAAATTGCCACCCCCCATATCACTAACACTAGCTAAACCTATTAACTCCTAAACCGCCGCCCCCACATCGCCGACACTAACTAAATTACTAAATAATTAGCGCTGCGGAATCTGTTGGCGCTCTACAAATAACCGATAATAATAATAAAAATAAAGTTATTAGCCCCGAAAACCATAGTTCCTCGACATCGCCGACACAAAATAAACCTATTAAAAAAACGCACAAACCCCCGATCGCCAAGACTACCTAAACCTATTAACCCTTAAACCGCCATTCCCAAACATCACCAACACTAAATAAATCACTAAATAAAGTATTAACCCCTAAACTGCCGTTCCCCCGACATCGCCGACACTTAATAAAATTATTAACCCCTAAATCACACACCCCCAACTTGCTAACTCTACCTAAACCTATTAACTCCTAAAGCACCATTCCCAAACATCGCCAACACTAACTAAACCTATTAACCCCTAAACCGCAGTTCCCTGACATTGCTGACACTAACTAAACCTATTAACCCCTAAACCGCACCCCCCCCACATCGCCAACACTAACTAAACCTATTAATTGACCTCTATACTGTCAGTGCCCACATTGCAACAACCTAAATTAAACTATATTAACCCCTAAACCTAACCCTAAACCTAACACCCCCTAACTTTAACATAATTTATATAGACCTAACTTAAAGTTTAAATTATTAACTAAATAATACCTATTTAAATCGAAATACATACTTACCTGTGAAATAAAACCTAAGCTAGCTACAATATAACTAATAGTTATATTGTAGCTAGCTTAGGTTTTATTTTTATTTCACAGGTAAATTATTTATTTTTAACTAGGTAGACTAGTTAGTAAAAACTATTTATTAACTATTTACTAACTACCTAGTTAAAATAAATACAAGCTTACCTGTGAAATAAAAATAAAACCTAAGCTGCCTTACACTAAAAGTTACCATTACAAAATAAAAAAAACTACCATTACAAAAAATAAAAAACGAAAATATCCAAAACAATACAAATTATTCCTATTCTAAAACCCTTTTATTAAAAAAGACACCCCAAAATAAAAAAAAGTCCCTAATCTATAATAAACTACCAAGGGCCCTTAAAAGGGCCTTTTGTAGGGCATTGCCCTAAAGTTAACAGCTCTTTTGCTAAAAAAGTAAAACACAAAGACCCACTAACATTACAAACCCCCCCCCCCCCCAAACCCACAAAATAAAAATAAAGTTAAACCTAATCTACCCATTGCCCTGAAAAGGGCATTTGTATGGGCATTGCCCTTAAAAGGTCATTCAGCTCTTTTACTGCCCTTAAAAGGGCATTCAACTGTTTTAAGAGTGCTCACCCTAATCTATTAAAAAAAACACATCCTAAAACGAAAAAAGAACATTACACAAAATAACAAATGAATTACCAAAAATAATAAAAATTATTCCTATTCCAATACCAATTTTAAAAAAAAACACCTCCAAATAAAAAACCTTATCTATAATAAACTACCAATAGCCCGTAAAAGGTCCTTTTGTAGGGCATTGCCCTAAGTTAAACAGCTCTTTTGCTCACAAATAAATACAAAGACCCACAACCATTACAAATCCCCACCACCCCAAACCCACAAAATAAAAAAAAAACTATCTAAAAAACCTAATCTTCCCATTGCCCTGTAAAGGGCATTTGTATGGGTATTCCCCTGAACAGGGCATTCAGCTCTTTTACTGCCCTTAAAAGGGCATTCAGCTCTTTTAAAGGGACAGTAAACACCAGAATTTTTTGTTGTTTAAAGAGGTAGATAATCCCTTTATTACCCATTCCCCAGTTTTGCATAACCAACACAGTTATAATAATATACTTTTTACCTCTGTGATTACCTTGTATCTATGCCTCTGCACACTGCCCCCTTATTTCAGTTCATTTGACAGACTTGCATTTTTAGCCATTCATTGCTGACTCCTAGGAGCTTCATGTGACTGAGCTCAATGTTATCTATATGAAACACATGAACTAACGCCTTCTAGTGGGGAAAAACTGTCAAAATGCTTCCAGAGAAGAGGCGGCCTTCAAGGTCTAAGAAATTAGCATATGAACCTCCTAGGTTTAGCTTTCAACTAAGAATACCAAGAGGACAAAGCAAAATTGGTAATGAAAGTAAATTGGAAAGTTGTTTAAAATTACATGCCCTATTTAAATCATGAAAGTTTTTTTTTTACTTGACTGTTCCTTGAAGAGTACCCACCCTAATCTAAAAAAACAATGTTAGAAAGTAATTTTTACTTCTCATTTTTACGCTTAGTATGTCCATAATTAAGTTTATTCCAAAAATATTTCCGCATTTATATGTTACACATTATTTCTGTTTGTGATTATGGAGCTGTCAATAGCTTGATGTATGTCTGATTCATATTGTAAATATGTAGGTTTTGCAATTTGGGATAAAGGCGCATATACCTTTAAATGTAAATTAGCAACACCACTATAAGGACCTTCCATGCAATGGGGACTAAGCAAGATGCTTTTAATCAAGCAGCTGAATGGAATTGCACATCTTGAAAAAGCCAGTGAAGGTAAAACGCGTTGATGTGCCCAGTGGATGGAACTATTACGTTTTACCTAGACTAGGTTTATTTATTATTTATATGGTAAGCCACTATAACGTTCTAATGAGCGTGTAGTGTTGCTGTAAGGACTCTGGACTGTACTCTGACTGCTGAGAAGTTCACCTGTGGAGCTCTGTGATTGAGGCTGAGCATAGGGGAGCTTTTTCACATTGTATCTAATTGTGATTTAGAACATTAACTGCTAAAGAGCTAGAGTAAAGGCGGAGGTGAACAACCTGCAATCTGTGATATGGTAAAGTCAGCAAGTGTCTTTAACGGTACCCTGATATTCCCCCTGTAAAGCTCAACGAAGAACTAAGAACGGAGGGGCGCCAGAATAAAAGAGGCTGATTAACTACTAGGGGACAGACAAAGAATCTGTTAAAATACTACTATTGGATTACAAAGTATCAAGGTGGAAGTACGTTCCATTTCCCTGCCCCACCTCGGATACCACGTGGTTCCTGATGTAGGAGAACGTTGGAACAGAGGCAAACACAACAGCAGGAATGCCACACGTTTACTATAAGCAAGCAGCTTACCAGAATAATGACTGGAGGGTGAGTCTGTATGATTAAGTAAAACAACATGGGATCTGGAACTAATATCCATATTGAATATCTTGAAGGAACATTTTAATCTATTGCCATCCTAAACTAAAATGCACCTTAAATAGCATTTTTTAGGGAGACGTCCCTATTTTGATTTCAGAATAAGTTTGATAAATTGTTAATTTGTTACATACTATTGTTATCTTGTAGGCTAATAAGTGTGTGATTTTATATACTTTTAGGATAATTTTAAGGAATATTTTAATAGAATAAATTAACAAAAATGTTTTTAAACAATCTCTTGTTAATTTTATTCCCCTTCAGCTGTCAGTGCCAAGAGTGCAGTCATTTTCTATATTCTATTATTTCTGATACTATTCTGAGGCCAGTAGTTTATTGCACTCTTGACAAATAAGGGGTGTACTAGAGCAACACGCAATTTTTAATTTGCTTTTTAGACTGGGACTGTCCCTTTACGCTATTTCGCAAACGTATACACTTTGCATTGACCATTCAGACTGCTAGGACGGGTGATGTTCCCATAAAGAGGAACTTTATTTGAAGTTTTATATAAATATGCTTACAGCAATAAAATGTTGACCATATTGATTTGATCTGAAAAAATGCTCAATATTTGCTAAGTATTTATCAGTTTTTGCTATTAAATGTTATATCTCTCATATTGAATATAGCATTTGAATATCAGATGTTAGCATCCAAATTTGAACAATCGAGCACTTAAATGTAATTTTTATGACAAAAGGGACTACTCTTTACAGAGATGATTACCCTACAGCCAATCAGAAATGCACTAATTGTCCCACTGACAAAACAGCCAAGCACACTCTTGTGTCACTTTTATGTAGCACCTGCAAACTTATTACGCACAACAGAGTAACATAACAGTGGACCGTAATATCTGCTGTTTGTGAATTAGCAGACAGCATAGTTTCTGATTGGTTGTATCACCCATTGAAAGAAAGATAGATAGATATAAGATTGTTGGAATTTCACAGGATTCTGTGAATTATAGTTCTTTAAACGGCATTGCTTTATTGTGCAATAGTGGACTAGAACACTCAATCTCCCCCACTCTAAAATGTCCCCCAGCAGGTAATGGATTTGTATATTTATGTTTTATATTCTCCAACCTAAAAGAAAACCTGCATATCAAAACAGTTTAACTTAAAATAATGCTAGAGTCAAATTATTGTCTCCCCTCTGATTTACAAAGAGCAGAAGAAAATGATCAAAAATAAAATAAATTAATTTTGAGGCATGAGGTGAGATTAATTACCATTAATATTTACAGTCTTACAATATCATTTGACAGTGTCTCATTAATTTGAATATGGTAGTCAAAATTAAACTTCCATGATTCAGAGTAGAGCTACAATAAACAGAATATTCCATCTACGTACTTCTGCTATATAATCTGCTTCTTTCTCTGTGCCCCTTGCTGAAATTTCTCTTCTTTCCGTGACAGCATACTCAGGTAGGCTCAAGAGTGTGCATGTGACTTAAGCACAATGAATATAAAAGAGGATGTGTATATGTGCGCTAGACAGCTAAGGGGTTAGAGATCAGACTAGTGTCTATATTAAAACCACCTGAATAGTTGGTTATGTAGAACACAAATTCAGGAGTATATACAAAATTAACACAAATTCAGGAGTATATAAAAAACTAGTATTTATTGCTATGCAAAATCTAAAAATAATAATGATAAAAACTTTATGACATGCATAAATCTATTAAAAACATACAACTCAATGTAAAAAAAATATCCTATATATGACCGGTCATGCATATAGATATCAGTATCCACCTTATTTTGCTAATTTCTTGCACATTATGAACTCAGCGGTTTATAGTGCTTAGATAATGGAAAAGTCCTTTACTTAAAGGTATATGTAAAGTCCTTTATATCCGTATCCTTATCGTATGTATAGTAAACAGACACAAATGTTGTAGGCAAATTCTGTGGACAAATTTATCCCAATAGATTGTAGCCAAATAGTTGGATAATAAAGTCCAGATTGGTAAGTGGCTTTATTAAAGGCTTTATGGCAGGTTGTATTATTTTCAAAAGAGTGCCAGACTAAAACGGACTGCTACACATCAATGTGCCTACCTTGATTCAGTATGGGAACTTTCTGGGCGTTTAGCTGGGCACAGGAGTCTGTGCAGCTCCGTTTAGTTGGTTTTCCGGGCTAATGACATCACTGTTTGCATACTCTACTATGGAAAGTAGTTCCGTGACAATTTCTTATATCCTTACTCTGCGCAGTGCATGCAGAGAGCCTGTAGGATTGCTTGTTGCTGTGAGGTCTTCAAATGTTTGTTTGCAGAAAGGGATCTTTAAATAATATATATATGTATAAAGTAATATCAACGACTTGGAAAATCTGCCTTAAAAGTATCCACCTTTACAAATTACAAAGCAGATTGGTTAACCAATCACCTATCAGGTGTATGTATATAAGGACACTCTTTACAGCTTTGAACCATCTTGAAAAAGCTGTGTAAAATGGCGAAACGCGTTGATGGTATGAAAAAAAGTTGCTGACATTGAAGTCACAATATCCAGTTGAAGGATTGATACAGATTTAAAGGGGACTTAATTTTCTCTCTAAAGGATTCTACAAACACTCTGCACAGAGTGAGGATATAAGAAATCATCACAGAAATACTTTCCATAGTAGTGTATGCAAACAGTGACGTCTTCAGCCCGGAAAACCAACTAAACGGAGCTGCACAGACACCTGTGCCCAGCTAAACGCCCGGAAAGTTCCCAGACTGAATCAAGGTAGGCACATAGAGGTGTGGCACACTTTTGGGGATAATACAACCTGCCATAAAGCCTTTAATAAAGCCACTTACAAATCTAGATTTTATTATCCAACTATTTGGCTACAATCTATTGGGATAAATTTGTCCACAGAATTTGCCTACAACATTTGTATCTGTTTACTATACCTTCGATAAGGATACAGATATAAAGGACTTTACATATACCTTTAAGTAAAGGACTTTTCCTTTACTTTAATGTGCAAGAAATTTGCAAAATAAGGTGGATACTGATATCTATGTGCATGACCGGTCATATATAGGATATTTTTTTACATTGAGTTGTATGTTTTTAATAGATTTATGCATGTCATAAACTTTTTAGCATTATTATTTTTAGATTTTGCATAGCAATAAATACTAGCTTTTTTATATACTCCTGAATTTGTGTTCTACATAACCAACTATTCAGGTGGATTTAATATAGGCGCTAGTCTGATCTCTAACCCATTAGCTGTCTAGCGCACATATACACATCCTCTTTTATATTCTTTGTATCTATTCTATCTGTTTATTTGGGAGCAGATTAGTATATGTGCAGGGGTTTACTTGCGCACCATTTTACTTCTCTATCTTGACTTAAAGGGACATGAAATTCACATTTTTTTATTTTATGGTTTAGATAGAACATGCAAATTTTAACAACTTTACAATTTACTTCTATTATCTAATTTGCTTCATTTTACTTCATATCCTTTGTTTAAAAGCATATCTAGATAGGCTCAGTAGCTGCTGATTGATGGATGCACATAGATGCCTCGTGTGATTGGCTCACCCATGATCATTGTTATTTCAACAAAGGATATCTGAAGAATGAAGCAAATTAAATAATAGAAGTAAATTGGAATGTTGTTTACAATTGTATTCTCTGTCTGAATCATGAAAGAACATTTTTGGGTTTAATGTCCCTTTAAGCACAATGTTTTGCCGAGCCTTTGCTCATATTTAAAGAAGTAATTTTTAACAAACAACACCAAGAGAAATTTAAATAGTTATTTTTAAAAACTGTATTCTCTGCTGGAATCATAAATGTTTAATTTTGAATTCTCTTAAGGTTTTCTAAGGCTATAGACTGGTTACGCAGGCTTCACCAGGCTTTAGGGTGACACTATGTCCTTTTGTTTAATTGTTGGTTTTTAATGTATATATCTAAGGTCGTATGTCCCTGGTCTGCAGTGTCTATGATGTATGTATATAATTTACAGAGATGTTATTTATTTATTTATCAGGCCAATTAGCCTGTGTGTATAACAGAGAGATATGAAAACCATGTGCAAACCAGCACACTAGCTAATTGCATTCTATATATATATCATGAGCTGTACTGTGCTTAAAGTATTAACGTTAATTCCATTCTTTATGAATAGAGAATTCATCAGAATTGTCAGGTCAGGATGGATTTTATTAATCCATCTGAGACACGACTGGTCTCCATAAATCTTTAACACTTTAGCTGCTGGAAAGACTTTGTTGTAACCCTAACTGGCAGCCAAAGTGTTAATATAATGCAGCCATTGGTGGTTCTAGATTTGAGACTGTAAACACAAGTGAGTTCAAATCTAAATATCAAGGGTGCAGGGTAAAACTGGTGCTGCCAATTTCTTCTGCCCTACTCTTACTTTAAGCTCACTCCATCTTCAGAGCAAAGACCTGAACATGTTAAAAAAGCATTTCCTCACAAATTCAAGGCAGTTGTTAGCTTTGTGGTTGGGAGTGTTGGAATAATGAACTGGGGTGCACAACATCGCCAGCCACTCTGTAGAACCACCACTGGCTTTAAAACTGTGCTCTTATTTCCAACTCCAATAATTCTGTGTTACCTTCGTCCCTAACTACCTATTGTTTGTTTGTTTGTTTTTTAGAAGAGATCACAGATGTCTATACCCCCCTTAAAGGTTAGTAATGTTGTACTGTCCTCCTGACTCTCCACCGGGCTTCCTGCACCCCTTGCCTCCAGCCTTCTGTCTACTGCTTTAATCAGTTTTTTAAGTCTTGTTATGGAACCCCATAAATGTATTGGGATAACAAATATACTGATGTTTCCGGGCACCATTCCAGCTTATTGTGATTGGACCCACTGGGTTTCATAAGATTTCTGGTCCTGTCTCCTTTCTCAGATTTTATTTTCTTCTCTGCACAACTAATCTTGCAACTTTTGTGCTTAGTTCCTCAGTCCTCGTCTTCCTAATACGCTACATTCGCTGATATGAGCTGGTTTTGTTCTTTCACTTTGTGCATCAACCTTAGATGGGTCACTGACTCATATGTTGCACCCTCTTCTTACTTGCTTGGTCTGCAGCACTTGTGGCTATATTTCTTTCTTAACTCTTGCAGATTTTGTCTGAATTACTTCTTTCTGATCTTATATAAGTTACTATTTTATTTTTAAGTCCCTTTGCATGGCTGCTTGTTCCTATTTCTAAAACAATATGTATATTTCTCATGAAATATGTTTTCTCTGTTAAACACTGTTGTGTTAATAGTATTGGTTCTTATGGAAATGTTGCCATAGAGATGATATGACTGTAGCAATATCACCTGAAACATTGTTGCAGAAAACAAATGAGCACACATTCCCTCATTAGCCCTCTCTAGCCATCTCTTCATTAACCCTCTCTCACATACCTTATTTATCCCTCTCTCACATACCTTATTTATCCCTCTCTCACATCCCTTATTTATCCCTCTCTCATATTCCTTATTTATCCCTCTCTCACATCCCTTATTTATCCCTCTCTCACATCCCTTATTTATCCCTCTCTCACATCCCTTATTTATCCCTCTCTCACATCCCTTATTTATCCCTCTCTCACTCCCCTTATTTATCCCTCTCTCACTCCCCTTATTTATCCCTCTCTCACTCCCCTTATTTATCCCTCTCTCACATCCCTTATTTATCCCTCTCTCATATTCGCTTATTTATCCCTCTCTGAGTCGCCTTATTTATCCCTCTCTCACTCCTTTATTTATCCCTCTCTCATATTCCTTATTTATCCCTCTCTGAGTCGCCTTATTTATCCCTCTCTCACTCCTTTATTTAGCTCTCTCTCATATCCCTTATTTATCCCTCTCTGAGTCGCCTTATTTATCCCTCTCTCACTCCCCTTATTTATCCCTCTCTCACATCCCTTATTTATCCCTTTCTCATATTCCTTATTTATCCCTCTCTCACATCCCTTATTTATCCCTCTCTCATATTCCCTTATTTATCCCTCTCTCACATCCCTTATTTATCCCTCTCTCATATTCCCTTATTTATCCCTCTCTCATATTCCCTTATTTATCCCTCTCTCACTCCTTTATTTATCCCTCTCTCATATTCCTTATTTATCCCTCTCTGAGTCGCCTTATTTATCCCTCTCTCACTCCTTTATTTATCCCTCTCTCATATTCCTTATTTATCCCTCTCTGAGTCGCCTTATTTATCCCTCTCTCACTCCTTTATTTAGCTCTCTCTCATATCCCTTCTTTATCCCTCTCTCACATCCCTTATTTATCCCTCTCTCACGTCCCATATTTATCCCTCTCTCACATCCCTTATTTATCCCTCTCTCACATCCCTTATTTATCCCTCTTTCATATTCCTTATTTATCCCTCTCTGAGTCGCCTTATTTATCCCTCTCTCACATCCCTTATTTATCCCTCTCTCACATCCCTTATTTATCCCTCTCTCATATTCCTTATTTATCCCTCTCTGAGTTGCTTTATTTATCCCTCTCTTACATCCCTTATTTATCCCTCTCTCACTCCCTTATTTATCCCTCTCTCACATCCCTTATTTATCCCTCTCTCACATCCCTTATTTATCCCTCTCTCACATCCCTTATTTATCCCTCTCTCATATTCCTTATTTATCCCTCTCTGAGTTGCCTTATTTATCCCTCTCTCACATCCCTTATTTATCCCTCTCTCATATCCCTTCTTTATCCCTCTCTCACATCCCTTATTTATCCCTCTCTCACGTCCCTTATTTATCCCTCTCTCACATCCCTTATTTAACCCTCTCTCATATTCCTTATTTATCCCTCTCTGAGTCGCCTTATTTATCCCTCTCTCACATCCCTTATTTATCCCTCTCTCACATCCCTTATTTATCCCTCTCTCATATTCCTTATTTATCCCTCTCTGAGTTGCCTTCTTTATCCCTCTCTCATATTCCTTATTTATCCCTCTCTGAGTCGCCTTATTTATATCTCTCTCACTCCTTTATTTAGCTCTCTCTCATTACTTTATTTAGCTCTCTCTCATATCCCTTCTTTATCCCTCTCTCACATCCCTTATTTATCCCTCTCTCACATCCCTTATATATCCCTCTTTCACTCCCTTATTTATCCCTCTCTCACATCCCTTATTTATCCCTCTCTCACGTCCCTTATTTATCCCTCTCTCTCACATCCCTTATATATCCCTCTCTCACGTCCCTTATTTATCCCTCTCTCACGTCCCTTATTTTTCCCTCTCTCTCACATCCCTTATTTATCCCTCTCTCACGGCCCTTATTTATCCCTCTCTCACATCCCTTATTTATCCCTCTCTCACATCCCTTATTTATCCCTCGCTCACATCCCTTATTTATCCCTCTCTCACATCCCTTATTTATCCCTCTCTCACATCCCTTATTTATCCCTCTCTCACATCCCTTATTTATCCCTCTCTCACATCCCTTATTTATCCCTCTCTCACTCCCCTTATTTATCCCTCTCTCACACCCCTTATTTATCCCTCTCTCACATCCCTTATTTATCCCTCTCTCACATCCCTTATTTATCCCTCTCTCACTCCCCTTATTTATCCCTCTCTCACATCCCTTATTTATCCCTCTCTCACATCCCTTATTTATCCCTCTCTCACTCCCCTTATTTATCCCTCTCTCACATCCCTTATTTATCCCTCTCTCACATCCCTTATTTATCCCTCTCTCACATCCCTTATTTATCCCTCTCTCACATCCCTTATTTATCCCTCTCTCACTCCCCTTATTTATCCCTCTCTCACATCCCTTATTTATCCCTCTCTCACGTCCCTTATTTATCCCTCTCTCACATCCCTTATTTATCCCTCTCTCACGGCCCTTATTTATCCCTCTCTCACATCCCTTATTTATCCCTCTCTCACATCCCTTATTTATCCCTCTCTCACATCGCTTATTTATCCCTCTCTCACTCCCCTTATTTATCCCTCTCTCACACCCCTTATTTATCCCTCTCTCACACCCCTTATTTATCCCTCTCTCACATCCCTTATTTATCCCTCTCTCACATCCCTTATTTATCCCTCTCTCACATCCCTTATTTATCCCTCTCTCACATCCCTTATTTATCCCTCTCTCACGGCCCTTATTTATCCCTCTCTCACATCCCTTATTTATCCCTCTCTCACATCCCTTATTTATCCCTCTCTCACATCCCTTATTTATCCCTCTCTCACATCCCTTATTTATCCCTCTCTCACGGCCCTTATTTATCCCTCTCTCACATCCCCTTATTTATCCCTCTCTCACATCCCCTTATTTATCCCTCTCTCACTCCCCTTATTTATCCCTCTCTCTCACATCCCTTATTTATGCCTCTCTCACGTCCCTTATTTATCCCTTTCTCACATCCCTTATTTAGCCCTCTCTCACATCCCTTATTTATCCCTCTCTCACTCCCCTTATTTATCCCTCTCTCACATCCCTTATTTAGCCCTCTCTCACTCCCTTATTTTGCCCTCTCTCACATCCCTTATTTAGCCCTCTCTCACATCCCTTATTTATCCCTCTCTCACATCCCTTATTTAGCCCTCTCTCACTCCCTTATTTATCCCTCTCTCTCACATCCCTTATTTATCCCTCTCTCACATCCCTTATTTATCCCTCTCTCACATCCCTTATTTATCCCTCTCTCACTCCCCTTATTTATCCCTCTCTCACATCCCTTATTTATTCCTCTCTCACTCCCCTTATTTATCCCTCTCTCACATCCCTTATTTAGCCCTCTCTCACTCCCTTATTTAGCCCTCTCTCACATCCCTTATTTATCCCTCTCTCACATCCCTTATTTATCCCTCTCTCACTCCCCTTTTTTATCCCTCTCTCACATCCCTTATTTATCCCTCTCTCACTCCCCTTATTTATCCCTCTCTCACATCCCTTATTTAGCCCTCTCTCACTCCCCTTATTTAGCCCTCTCTCACATCCCTTATTTATCCCTCTCTCACATCCCTTATTTAGCCCTCTCTCACATCCCTTATTTAGCCCTCTCTCACTCCCCTTATTTATCCCTCTCTCATATCCCTTATTTAGCCCTCTCTCACTCCCCTTATTTATCCCTCTCTCACATCCCTTATTTAGCCCTCTCTCACTCCCCTTATTTAGCCCTCTCTCACATCCCTTATTTAGCCCTCTCTCACATCCCTTATTTATCCCTCTCTCACATCCCTTATTTATCCCTCTCTCACATCCCTTATTTATCCCTCTCTCACATCCCTTATTTATCCCTCTCTCACGGCCCTTATTTATCCCTCTCTCACATCCCTTATTTATCCCTTTCTCACATCCCTTATTTATCCCTCTCTCACATCCCTTATTTATCCCTCTCTCACATCCCTTATTTATCCCTCTCTCACTCCCCTTATTTATCCCTCTCTCACACCCCTTATGTATCCCTCTCTCACATCCCTTATTTATCCCTCTCTCACATCCCTTATTTATCCCTCTCTCACATCCCTTATTTATCCCTCTCTCACGGCCCTTATTTATCCCTCTCTCACATCCCTTATTTATCCCTCTCTCACATCCCTTATTTATCCCTCTCTCACATCCCTTATTTATCCCTCTCTCACATCCCTTATTTATCCCTCTCTCACATCCCTTATTTATCCCTCTCTCACGGCCCTTATTTATCCCTCTCTCACATCCCTTATTTATCCCTCTCTCACATCCCCTTATTTATCCCTCTCTCACATCCCCTTATTTATCCCTCTCTCACTCCCCTTATTTATCCCTCTCTCTCACATCCCTTATTTATGCCTCTCTCACGTCCCTTATTTATCCCTCTCTCACATCCCTTATTTAGCCCTCTCTCACATCCCTTATTTATCCCTCTCTCACTCCCCTTATTTATCCCTCTCTCACATCCCTTATTTAGCCCTCTCTCACTCCCTTATTTTGCCCTCTCTCACATCCCTTATTTAGCCCTCTCTCACATCCCTTATTTATCCCTCTCTCACATCCCTTATTTAGCCCTCTCTCACTCCCTTATTTATCCCTCTCTCTCACATCCCTTATTTATCCCTCTCTCACATCCCTTATTTATCCCTCTCTCACATCCCTTATTTATCCCTCTCTCACTCCCCTTATTTATCCCTCTCTCACATCCCTTATTTATTCCTCTCTCACTCCCCTTATTTATCCCTCTCTCACATCCCTTATTTAGCCCTCTCTCACTCCCTTATTTAGCCCTCTCTCACATCCCTTATTTATCCCTCTCTCACATCCCTTTTTTATCCCTCTCTCACTCCCCTTTTTTATCCCTCTCTCACATCCCTTATTTATCCCTCTCTCACTCCCCTTATTTATCCCTCTCTCACATCCCTTATTTAGCCCTCTCTCACTCCCCTTATTTAGCCCTCTCTCACATCCCTTATTTATCCCTCTCTCACATCCCTTATTTAGCCCTCTCTCACATCCCTTATTTAGCCCTCTCTCACTCCCCTTATTTAGCCCTCTCTCACATCCCTTATTTAGCCCTCTCTCACTCCCCTTATTTATCCCTCTCTCACATCCCTTATTTAGCCCTCTCTCACTCCCCTTATTTAGCCCTCTCTCACATCCCTTATTTATCCCTCTCTCACATCCCTTATTTATCCCTCTCTCACATCCCTTATTTATCCCTCTCTCACATCCCTTATTTATCCCTCTCTCACATCCCTTATTTATCCCTCTCTCACATCCCTTATTTATCCCTCTCTCACGGCCCTTATTTATCCCTCTCTCACATCCCTTATTTATCCCTCTCTCACATCCCTTATTTATCCCTCTCTCACATCCCTTATTTATCCCTCTCTCACATCCCTTATTTATCCCTCTCTCACATCCCTTATTTATCCCTCTCTCACTCCCCTTATTTATCCCTCTCTCACACCCCTTATGTATCCCTCTCTCACATCCCTTATTTATCCCTCTCTCACATCCCTTATTTATCCCTCTCTCACATCCCTTATTTAGCCCTCTCTCACATCCCTTATTTATCCCTCTCTCACGGCCCTTATTTATCCCTCTCTCACATCCCTTATTTATCCCTCTCTCACATCCCTTATTTATCCCTCTCTCACATCCCTTATTTATCCCTCTCTCACCTCCCTTATATATCCCTCTCTCACGGCCCTTATTTATCCCTCTCTCACATCCCTTATTTATCCCTCTCTCACATCCCCTTATTTATCCCTCTCTCACATCCCCTTATTTATCCCTCTCTCACTCCCCTTATTTATCCCTCTCTCTCACATCCCTTATTTATGCCTCTCTCACGTCCCTTATTTATCCCTCTCTCACATCCCTTATTTAGCCCTCTCTCACATCCCTTATTTATCCCTCTCTCACTCCCCTTATTTATCCCTCTCTCACATCCCTTATTTTGCCCTCTCTCACTCCCTTATTTTTCCCTCTCTCACATCCCTTATTTAGCCCTCTCTCACATCCCTTATTTATCCCTCTCTCACATCCCTTATTTAGCCCTCTCTCACTCCCTTATTTATCCCTCTCTCTCACATCCCTTATTTATCCCTCTCTCACATCCCTTATTTATCCCTCTCTCACATCCCTTATTTATCCCACTCTCACTCCCCTTATTTATCCCTCTCTCACATCCCTTATTTATTCCTCTCTCACTCCCCTTATTTATCCCTCTCTCACATCCCTTATTTAGCCCTCTCTCACTCCCCTTATTTAGCCCTCTCTCACATCCCTTATTTATCCCTCTCTCACATCCCTTATTTATCCCTCTCTCACTCCCCTTTTTTATCCCTCTCTCACATCCCTTATTTATCCCTCTCTCACATCCCTTATTTATCCCTCTCTCACATCCCTTATTTATCCCTCTCTCACATCCCTTATTTATCCCTCTCTCACATCCCTTATTTATCCCTCTCTCACATCCCTTATTTATCCCTCTCTCACATCCCTTATTTATCCCTCTCTCACATCCCTTATTTATCCCTCTCTCACGGCCCTTATTTATCCCTCTCTCACATCCCTTATTTATCCCTCTCTCACATCCCTTATTTATCCCTCTCTCACATCCCTTATTTATCCCTCTCTCACATCCCTTATTTATCCCTCTCTCACATCCCTTATTTATCCCTCTCTCACATCCCTTATTTATCCCTCTCTCACTCCCCTTATTTATCCCTCTCTCACACCCCTTATGTATCCCTCTCTCACATCCCTTATTTAGCCCTCTCTCACATCCCTTATTTATCCCTCTCTCACGGCCCTTATTTATCCCTCTCTCACATCCCTTATTTATCCCTCTCTCACATCCCTTATTTATCCCTCTCTCACATCCCTTATTTATCCCTCTCTCACATCCCTTATTTATCCCTCTCTCACCTCCCTTATATATCCCTCTCTCACGGCCCTTATTTATCCCTCTCTCACATCCCTTATTTATCCCTCTCTCACATCCCCTTATTTATCCCTCTCTCACATCCCCTTATTTATCCCTCTCTCACTCCCCTTATTTATCCCTCTCTCTCACATCCCTTATTTATGCCTCTCTCACGTCCCTTATTTATCCCTCTCTCACATCCCTTATTTAGCCCTCTCTCACATCCCTTATTTATCCCTCTCTCACTCCCCTTATTTATCCCTCTCTCACATCCCTTATTTTGCCCTCTCTCACTCCCTTATTTTTCCCTCTCTCACATCCCTTATTTAGCCCTCTCTCACATCCCTTATTTATCCCTCTCTCACATCCCTTATTTAGCCCTCTCTCACTCCCTTATTTATCCCTCTCTCTCACATCCCTTATTTATCCCTCTCTCACATCCCTTATTTATCCCTCTCTCACATCCCTTATTTATCCCACTCTCACTCCCCTTATTTATCCCTCTCTCACATCCCTTATTTATTCCTCTCTCACTCCCCTTATTTATCCCTCTCTCACATCCCTTATTTAGCCCTCTCTCACTCCCTTATTTAGCCCTCTCTCACATCCCTTATTTATCCCTCTCTCACATCCCTTATTTATCCCTCTCTCACTCCCCTTTTTTATCCCTCTCTCACATCCCTTATTTATCGCTCTCTCACTGTCCTTATTTATGCCTCTCTCACATCCCTTATTTAGCCCTCTCTCACTCCCCTTATTTAGCCCTCTCTCACATCCCTTATTTATCCCTCTCTCACATCCCTTATTTAGCCCTCTCTCACATCCCTTATTTAGCCCTCTCTCACTCCCCTTATTTAGCCCTCTCTCACTCCCCTTATTTATCCCTCTCTCACATCCCTTATTTAGCCCTCTCTCACTCCCCTTATTTAGCCCTCTCTCACATCCATTATTTATCCCTCTCTCACATCCCTTATTTATCCCTCTCTCACATCCCTTATTTATCCCTCTCTCACATCCCTTATTTATCCCTCTCTCACATCCCTTATTTATCCCTCTCTCACATCCCTTATTTATGCCTCTCTCACATACCTTATTTATCCCTCTCTCACATCCCTTATTTATCCCTCTCTCACATCCCTTATTTATCCCTCTCTCACATCCCTTATTTATCCCTCTCTCACATCCCTTATTTATCCCTCTCTCACTCCCTTATTTATCCCTCTCTCACATCCCTTATTTATCCCTCTCTCACATCCCCTTATTTATCCCTCTCGCACTCCCCTTATTTATCCCTCTCTCACTCCCTTATTTTGCCCTCTCTCACATCCCTTATTTATCCCTCTCTCACTCCCTTATTTAGCCCTCTCTCACATCCCTTATTTATCCCTCTCTCACATCCCTTATTTATCCCTCTCTCACATCCCTTATTTATCCCTCTCTCACATCCCTTATTTATCCCTCTCTCACTCCCCTTTTTTATCCCTCTCTCACATCCCTTATTTATCCCTCTCTCACATCCCTTATTTATCCCTCTCTCACTCCCCTTATTTATCCCTCTCTCACATCCCTTATTTAGCCCTCTCTCACATCCCTTATTTATCCCTCTCTCACTCCCCTTTTTTATCCCTCTCTCACTCCCCTTTTTTATCCCTCTCTCACTCCCCTTATTTATCCCTCTCTCACATCCCTTATTTATCCCTCTCTCACTCCCCTTATTTATCCCTCTCTCACTCCCTTATTTTGCCCTCTCTCACATCCCTTATTTATCCCTCTCTCACATCCCTTATTTATCCCTCTCTCACATCCCTTATCTATCCCTCTCTCACATCCCTTATTTTTCCCTCTCTCACTCCCTTATTTATCCCTCTCTCACATCCCTTATTTATCCCTCTCTCACATCCCTTATTTATCCCTCTCTCTCACATCCCTTATTTATCCCTCTCTCACATCCCTTTTTTTATCCCTCTCTCACTCCCTTATTTATCCCTCTCTCACATCCCTTATTTATCCCTCTCTCACTCCCCTTATTTATCCCTCTCTCACTCCCCTTATTTATCCCTCTCTCACTCCCCTTATTTATCCCTCTCTCACTCCCTTATTTTGCCCTCTCTCACATCCCTTATTTATCCCTCTCTCACATCCCTTATTTATCCCTCTCTCACATCCCTTATCTATCCCTCTCTCACATCCCTTATTTATCCCTCTCTCACTCCCTTATTTATCCCTCTCTCACATCCCTTATTTATCCCTCTCTCACATCCCTTATTTATCCCTCTCTCACATCCCTTATTTATCCCTCTCTCTCACATCCCTTATTTATCCCTCTCTCACTCCCTTATTTATCCCTCTCTCACATCCCTTATTTATCCCTCTCTCACGGCCCTTATTTATCCCTCTCTCTCACATCCCTTATTTATCCCTCTCTCACTCCCCTTATTTATCCCTCTCTCTCATCCCTTATTTATCCCTCTCTCACTCCCTTATTTATCCCTCTCTCACATCCCTTATTTATCCCTCTCTCACGGCCCTTATTTATCCCTCTCTCTCACATCCCTTATTTATCCCTCTCTCACTCCCCTTATTTATCCCTCTCTCACATCCCTTATTTATCCCTCTCTCACTCCCCTTATTTATCCCTCTCTCTCATCCCTTATTTATCCCTCTCTCACTCCCCTTATTTATCCCTCTCTCACATCCCTTATTTATCCCTCTCTCACGGCCCTTATTTATCCCTCTCTCTCATCCCTTATTTATCCCTCTCTCACTCCCTTATTTATCCCTCTCTCACATCCCTTATTTATCCCTCTCTCACGGCCCTTATTTATCCCTCTCTCTCACATCCCTTATTTATCCCTCTCTCTCATCCCTTATTTATCCCTCTCTCACTCCCTTATTTATCCCTCTCTCACATCCCTTATTTATCCCTCTCTCACATCCCCTTATTTATCCCTCTCTCACACCCCTTATTTATCCCTCTCTCACATCCCCTTATTTATCCCTCTCTCACTCCCCTTATTTATCCCTCTCTTACATCCCTTATTTATCCCTCTCTTACATCCCTTATTTAGCCCTCTCTCACTCCCCTTATTTATCCCTCTCTCACATCCCTTATTTATCCCTCTCTCACATCCCTTATTTATCCCTCTCTCACATCCCTTATTTATCCCTCTCTCACATCCCTTATTTATCCCTCTCTCACTCCCCTTATTTATCCCTCTCTCACACCCCTTATGTATCCCTCTCTCACATCCCTTATTTATCCCTCTCTCACATCCCTTATTTAGCCCTCTCTCACATCCCTTATTTAGCCCTCTCTCACATCCCTTATTTATCCCTCTCTCACGGCCCTTATTTATCCCTCTCTCACATCCCTTATTTATCCCTCTCTCACATCCCTTATTTATCCCTCTCTCACATCCCTTATTTATCCCTCTCTCACATCCCTTATTTATCCCTCTCTCACCTCCCTTATATATCCCTCTCTCACGGCCCTTATTTATCCCTCTCTCACATCCCTTATTTATCCCTCTCTCACATCCCCTTATTTATCCCTCTCTCACATCCCCTTATTTATCCCTCTCTCACTCCCCTTATTTATCCCTCTCTCTCACATCCCTTATTTATGCCTCTCTCACGTCCCTTATTTATCCCTCTCTCACATCCCTTATTTAGCCCTCTCTCACATCCCTTATTTATCCCTCTCTCACTCCCCTTATTTATCCCTCTCTCACATCCCTTATTTTGCCCTTTCTCACTCCCTTATTTTTCCCTCTCTCACATCCCTTATTTAGCCCTCTCTCACATCCCTTATTTATCCCTCTCTCACATCCCTTATTTAGCCCTCTCTCACTCCCTTATTTATCCCTCTCTCTCACATCCCTTATTTATCCCTCTCTCACATCCCTTATTTATCCCTCTCTCACATCCCTTATTTATCCCACTCTCACTCCCCTTATTTATCCCTCTCTCACATCCCTTATTTATTCCTCTCTCACTCCCCTTATTTATCCCTCTCTCACATCCCTTATTTAGCCCTCTCTCACTCCCTTATTTAGCCCTCTCTCACATCCCTTATTTATCCCTCTCTCACATCCCTTATTTATCCCTCTCTCACTCCCCTTTTTTATCCCTCTCTCACATCCCTTATTTATCGCTCTCTCACTGTCCTTATTTATGCCTCTCTCACATCCCTTATTTAGCCCTCTCTCACTCCCCTTATTTAGCCCTCTCTCACATCCCTTATTTATCCCTCTCTCACATCCCTTATTTAGCCCTCTCTCACATCCCTTATTTAGCCCTCTCTCACTCCCCTTATTTAGCCCTCTCTCACTCCCCTTATTTATCCCTCTCTCACATCCCTTATTTAGCCCTCTCTCACTCCCCTTATTTAGCCCTCTCTCACATCCATTATTTATCCCTCTCTCACATCCCTTATTTATCCCTCTCTCACATCCCTTATTTATCCCTCTCTCACATCCCTTATTTATCCCTCTCTCACATCCCTTATTTATCCCTCTCTCACATCCCTTATTTATGCCTCTCTCACATACCTTATTTATCCCTCTCTCACATCCCTTATTTATCCCTCTCTCACATCCCTTATTTATCCCTCTCTCACATCCCTTATTTATCCCTCTCTCACATCCCTTATTTATCCCTCTCTCACTCCCTTATTTATCCCTCTCTCACATCCCTTATTTATCCCTCTCTCACATCCCCTTATTTATCCCTCTCGCACTCCCCTTATTTATCCCTCTCTCACTCCCTTATTTTGCCCTCTCTCACATCCCTTATTTATCCCTCTCTCACTCCCTTATTTAGCCCTCTCTCACATCCCTTATTTATCCCTCTCTCACATCCCTTATTTATCCCTCTCTCACATCCCTTATTTATCCCTCTCTCACTCCCCTTTTTTATCCCTCTCTCACATCCCTTATTTATCCCTCTCTCACATCCCTTATTTATCCCTCTCTCACATCCCTTATTTATCCCTCTCTCACTCCCCTTATTTATCCCTCTCTCACATCCCTTATTTAGCCCTCTCTCACTCCCCTTATTTATCCCTCTCTCACTCCCCTTATTTATCCCTCTCTCACTCCCCTTTTTTATCCCTCTCTCACTCCCCTTTTTTATCCCTCTCTCACTCCCCTTATTTATCCCTCTCTCACATCCCTTATTTATCCCTCTCTCACTCCCCTTATTTATCCCTCTCTCACTCCCTTATTTTGCCCTCTCTCACATCCCTTATTTATCCCTCTCTCACATCCCTTATTTATCCCTCTCTCACATCCCTTATCTATCCCTCTCTCACATCCCTTATTTTTCCCTCTCTCACTCCCTTATTTATCCCTCTCTCACATCCCTTATTTATCCCTCTCTCACATCCCTTATTTATCCCTCTCTCTCACATCCCTTATTTATCCCTCTCTCACATCCCTTTTTTTATCCCTCTCTCACTCCCTTATTTATCCCTCTCTCACATCCCTTATTTATCCCTCTCTCACTCCCCTTATTTATCCCTCTCTCACTCCCCTTATTTATCCCTCTCTCACTCCCCTTATTTATCCCTCTCTCACTCCCTTATTTTGCCCTCTCTCACATCCCTTATTTATCCCTCTCTCACATCCCTTATTTATCCCTCTCTCACATCCCTTATTTATCCCTCTCTCACATCCCTTATTTATCCCTCTCTCACTCCCTTATTTATCCCTCTCTCACATCCCTTATTTATCCCTCTCTCACATCCCTTATTTATCCCTCTCTCTCACATCCCTTATTTATCCCTCTCTCTCATCCCTTATTTATCCCTCTCTCACTCCCTTATTTATCCCTCTCTCACATCCCTTATTTATCCCTCTCTCACGGCCCTTATTTATCCCTCTCTCTCACATCCCTTATTTATCCCTCTCTCACTCCCCTTATTTATCCCTCTCTCTCATCCCTTATTTATCCCTCTCTCACTCCCTTATTTATCCCTCTCTCACATCCCTTATTTATCCCTCTCTCACGGCCCTTATTTATCCCTCTCTCTCACATCCCTTATTTATCCCTCTCTCACTCCCCTTATTTATCCCTCTCTCACATCCCTTATTTATCCCTCTCTCACTCCCCTTATTTATCCCTCTCTCACTCCCTTATTTATCCCTCTCTCACATCCCTTATTTATCCCTCTCTCACATCCCTTATTTATCCCTCTCTCTCACATCCCTTATTTATCCCTCTCTCTCATCCCTTATTTATCCCTCTCTCACTCCCCTTATTTATCCCTCTCTCACATCCCTTATTTATCCCTCTCTCACGGCCCTTATTTATCCCTCTCTCTCATCCCTTATTTATCCCTCTCTCACTCCCTTATTTATCCCTCTCTCACATCCCTTATTTATCCCTCTCTCACGGCCCTTATTTATCCCTCTCTCTCACATCCCTTATTTATCCCTCTCTCTCATCCCTTATTTATCCCTCTCTCACTCCCTTATTTATCCCTCTCTCACATCCCTTATTTATCCCTCTCTCACATCCCCTTATTTATCCCTCTCTCACACCCCTTATTTATCCCTCTCTCACATCCCCTTATTTATCCCTCTCTCACTCCCCTTATTTATCCCTCTCTTACATCCCTTATTTATCCCTCTCTTACATCCCTTATTTAGCCCTCTCTCATCCCTTATTTATCCCTCTCTCACTCCCTTATTTATCCCTCTCTCACATCCCTTATTTATCCCTCTCTCACATCCCCTTATTTATCCCTCTCTCACACCCCTTATTTATCCCTCTCTCACATCCCCTTATTTATCCCTCTCTCACTCCCCTTATTTATCCCTCTCTTACATCCCTTATTTATCCCTCTCTTACATCCCTTATTTAGCCCTCTCTCACTCCCCTTATTTATCCCTCTCTCATATCCCTTATTTATCCCTCTCTCACTCCCTTGTTTATCCCTCTCTCACTCCCCTTATTTATCCCTCTCTCATATCCCTTATTTATCCCTCTCTCACTCCCTTGTTTATCACTCTCTCACATCTCTTATTTATCCCTCTCTCACATCCCTTATTTATCCCTCTCTCACTCCCCTTATTTATCCCTCTCTCACATCCCTTATTTATCCCTCTCTCACTCCCCTTATTTATCCCTCTCTCACTCCCTTATTTTGCCCTCTCTCACATCCCTTATTTATCCCTCTCTCACATCCCTTATTTATCCCTCTCTCACATCCCTTATCTATCCCTCTCTCACATCCCTTATTTTTCCCTCTCTCACTCCCTTATTTATCCCTCTCTCACATCCCTTATTTATCCCTCTCTCACATCCCTTATTTATCCCTCTCTCTCACATCCCTTATTTATCCCTCTCTCACATCCCTTTTTTTATCCCTCTCTCACTCCCTTATTTATCCCTCTCTCACATCCCTTATTTATCCCTCTCTCACTCCCCTTATTTATCCCTCTCTCACTCCCCTTATTTATCCCTCTCTCACTCCCCTTATTTATCCCTCTCTCACTCCCTTATTTTGCCCTCTCTCACATCCCTTATTTATCCCTCTCTCACATCCCTTATTTATCCCTCTCTCACATCCCTTATCTATCCCTCTCTCACATCCCTTATTTATCCCTCTCTCACTCCCTTATTTATCCCTCTCTCACATCCCTTATTTATCCCTCTCTCACATCCCTTATTTATCCCTCTCTCTCACATCCCTTATTTATCCCTCTCTCTCATCCCTTATTTATCCCTCTCTCACTCCCTTATTTATCCCTCTCTCACATCCCTTATTTATCCCTCTCTCACGGCCCTTATTTATCCCTCTCTCTCACATCCCTTATTTATCCCTCTCTCACTCCCCTTATTTATCCCTCTCTCTCATCCCTTATTTATCCCTCTCTCACTCCCTTATTTATCCCTCTCTCACATCCCTTATTTATCCCTCTCTCACGGCCCTTATTTATCCCTCTCTCTCACATCCCTTATTTATCCCTCTCTCACTCCCCTTATTTATCCCTCTCTCACATCCCTTATTTATCCCTCTCTCACTCCCCTTATTTATCCCTCTCTCTCATCCCTTATTTATCCCTCTCTCACTCCCCTTATTTATCCCTCTCTCACATCCCTTATTTATCCCTCTCTCACGGCCCTTATTTATCCCTCTCTCTCATCCCTTATTTATCCCTCTCTCACTCCCTTATTTATCCCTCTCTCACATCCCTTATTTATCCCTCTCTCACGGCCCTTATTTATCCCTCTCTCTCACATCCCTTATTTATCCCTCTCTCTCATCCCTTATTTATCCCTCTCTCACTCCCTTATTTATCCCTCTCTCACATCCCTTATTTATCCCTCTCTCACATCCCTTATTTATCCCTCTCTCACTCCCCTTATTTATCCCTCTCTCACTCCCCTTATTTATCCCTCTCTCACATCCCTTATTTATCCCTCTCTCACTCCCTTATTTATCCCTCTCTCACTCCCTTGTTTATCCCTCTCTCACTCCCCTTATTTATCCCTCTCTCATATCCCTTATTTATCCCTCTCTCACTCCCTTGTTTATCACTCTCTCACATCTCTTATTTATCCCTCTCTCACATCCCTTATTTATCCCTCTCTCACATCCCTTATTTATCCCTCTCTCACATCCCTTATTTATCCCTCTCTCACATCCCTTATTTATCCCTCTCTCATATCCCTTATTTATCCCTCTCTCACATCCCTTATTTATCCCTCTCTCACTCCCCTTATTTATCCCTCTCTCACTCCCCTTATTTATCCCTCTCTCACTCCCCTTATTTATCCCTCTCTCACTCCCCTTATTTATCCCTCTCTCACTCCCTTATTTTGCCCTCTCTCACATCCCTTATTTATCCCTCTCTCACATCCCTTATTTATCCCTCTCTCACATCCCTTATCTATCCCTCTCTCACATCCCTTATTTATCCCTCTCTCACTCCCTTATTTATCCCTCTCTCACATCCCTTATTTATCCCTCTCTCACATCCCTTATTTATCCCTCTCTCTCACATCCCTTATTTATCCCTCTCTCTCATCCCTTATTTATCCCTCTCTCACTCCCTTATTTATCCCTCTCTCACATCCCTTATTTATCCCTCTCTCACGGCCCTTATTTATCCCTCTCTCTCACATCCCTTATTTATCCCTCTCTCACTCCCCTTATTTATCCCTCTCTCTCATCCCTTATTTATCCCTCTCTCACTCCCTTATTTATCCCTCTCTCACATCCCTTATTTATCCCTCTCTCACGGCCCTTATTTATCCCTCTCTCTCACATCCCTTATTTATCCCTCTCTCACTCCCCTTATTTATCCCTCTCTCACATCCCTTATTTATCCCTCTCTCACTCCCCTTATTTATCCCTCTCTCTCATCCCTTATTTATCCCTCTCTCACTCCCCTTATTTATCCCTCTCTCACATCCCTTATTTATCCCTCTCTCACGGCCCTTATTTATCCCTCTCTCTCATCCCTTATTTATCCCTCTCTCACTCCCTTATTTATCCCTCTCTCACATCCCTTATTTATCCCTCTCTCACGGCCCTTATTTATCCCTCTCTCTCACATCCCTTATTTATCCCTCTCTCTCATCCCTTATTTATCCCTCTCTCACTCCCTTATTTATCCCTCTCTCACATCCCTTATTTATCCCTCTCTCACATCCCCTTATTTATCCCTCTCTCACACCCCTTATTTATCCCTCTCTCACATCCCCTTATTTATCCCTCTCTCACTCCCCTTATTTATCCCTCTCTTACATCCCTTATTTATCCCTCTCTTACATCCCTTATTTAGCCCTCTCTCACTCCCCTTATTTATCCCTCTCTCATATCCCTTATTTATCCCTCTCTCACTCCCTTGTTTATCCCTCTCTCACTCCCCTTATTTATCCCTCTCTCATATCCCTTATTTATCCCTCTCTCACTCCCTTGTTTATCACTCTCTCACATCTCTTATTTATCCCTCTCTCACATCCCTTATTTATCCCTCTCTCACATCCCTTATTTATCCCTCTCTCACATCCCTTATTTATCCCTCTCTCACATCCCTTATTTATCCCTCTCTCATATCCCTTATTTATCCCTCTCTCACATCCCTTATTTATCCCTCTCTCACTCCCCTTATTTATCCCTCTCTCACATCCCTTATTTATCCCTCTCTCACTCCCCTTATTTATCCCTCTCTCACTCCCCTTATTTATCCCTCTCTCACATCCCTTATTTATCCCTCTCTCACTCCCTTATTTATCCCTCTCTCACATCCCTTATTTATCCCTCTCTCACACCCCTTATTTATCCCTCTCTCACATCCCTTATTTATCCCTCTCTCACATCCCTTATTTATCCCTCTCTCACATCCCTTATTTATCCCTCTCTCACTCCCCTTATTTATCCCTCTCTCACATCCCTTATTTATCCCTCTCTCACATCCCTTATTTATCCCTCTCTCACATCCCTTATTTATCCCTCTCTCACATCCCTTATTTATCCCTCTCTCACATCCCTTATTTATCCCTCTCTCTCACATCCCTTATTTATCCCTCTCTCACTCCCCTTATTTATCCCTCTCTCACTCCCCTTATTTATCCCTCTCTCACTCCCCTTATTTAGCCCTCTCTCACGTCCCTTATTTATCCCTCTCTCACATCCCTTATTTATCCCTCTCTCACATCCCTTATTTATCCCTCTCTCACTCCCCTTATTTATCCCTCTCTCACATCCCTTATTTATCCCTCTCTCACTCCCCTTATTTATCCCTCTCTCACATCCCTTATTTAGCCCTCTCTCACATCCCTTATTTAGCCCTCTCTCACATCCCTTATTTATCCGTCTCTCTTTTGTTCTCTATGTAATAATCTATATTTTCTTTTCTTTTTGAATTATCCATATTCTTTTTATTGCCTCTTCATTCCCTTTGTAGTTATTATTCTATTGTTTTTAATTGTTTCTTTGTTTCTTGTCCTTTCTGCTGTCTTTTGTTTCCTTGTCCTTCTTTGTTGTTATCTCTTGTTTGACTTTGTTATAATTCTGTCTCTGAAGCTCAGTCTAGTTCTCTCTCAGTTCTCTCATAATTTCTTGTGATCTGTGTAACATCATTTCTTCTCCCTTTAGCTTTCATCCCTCCTTCTTTCTCTTCTTGTAGCATTTAGTCTTCTCTTTTGTCTGGTTTGCAATCCTTTCTTCTTGCAATTCCCTTCTCTTTACTTTTTTAGCACATATCTTGTGCTCTTTGAATACCTGACCTTGTTATAGTCTTATTCTCTCATGCCCTAGTTTACAAGTGATGCATTAACAGTTATGCACTAGTGAAAACTGGTTTATCGTGGGGGTTTTCGTGCATTGGGTTTACCTCTCGTATAACAAGTTGAAATTATACGTGATTACTGAGGGCAATCGGGATTTTAAGCTAGAAAGAATACTGCGTCCTCAGAGCTCTGGTTAACTGTTTTGCAACAGCTTCACAAAACACAATAAAAATGCATTAGAAAGTATAGTTACACTCATAATAACAGCAACTAAGAAAAAGTATTACAAAAAACTTTTGTAAGGGCAAAGGGCTTTAAGAGATACGTAACATAAATATTCAAGTCTAAAGGTATGTGTGTACACACACATACATATACATATATATACCGTATATGTATGTACGGTATAAAATAACCTAACACTAATCCCCTTAAGATCATCCTACCTTGTCTTCACTCAGCCGAGCAGCGATGGAACCGAAGAGGAGACCCGGAGCGGAAGAAGTTATCCTCCAAGCGGCGCTGAAGAAATCTTCCATCCGATGAAGTGATCCTCCAAGCGGCGCTGAAGAATTCTTCCATACGGGCGATGTCATCTTCCAAGAGGCGCTGTAGAAGTCTTCTATCTGGGCGATGTCATCTTCAAAGCGGGGTCTTCAATCTTCATCCCGCCGATGCGGAACATCCTTCTTTACCGACGGACTACCGACGAATGAAGGCTCCTTTAAGGGACGTTATCCAAGATGGCGTCCCTTCAATTCCGATTGGCTGATAGGATTCTATCAGCCAATCGGAATTAAGGTAGGAATGCAAGCTCAATCTGATTGGCTGATTGGATCAGCCAATCGGATTGAACTTGAATCTGATTGGCTGATTCAATCAGCCAATCAGATTTTTCCTACCTTAATTCCGATTGGCTGATAGAATCCTATCAGCCAATCGGAATTGAAGGGACGCCATCTTGGATGACGTCCCATAAAGGAGCCTTCATTCGTCGGTAGTCCATCGGTAAAGAAGGATGTTCCACTTCGGCGGGATGAACATTGAAGACCCCGCTTTGAAGATGACATCGCCTGGATAGAAGACTTCTTCAGCGCCTCTTGGAAGATGACATCTGCCGGATGGAAGAATTCTTCAGCGCCGCTTGGAGGATAACTTCTTCCGCTCCGGGTCTCCTCTTCGGTTCCATCGCTGCTTGGCTGAGTGAAGACAAGGTAGGATGATCTTCAGGGGATTAGTGTTAGGTTATTTTAAGGGGGGTTTGGGTTAGATTAGGGGTATGTGGGTGGTGGGTTTTAATGTTGGGGGGGTTGTATTTTTCTTTTACAGGCAAAAGAGCTGAATTCTTTGGGGCATGCCCCACAAATGGCCCTTTTAAGGGCTGGTAAGGTAAAAGAGCTTTGAACTTTTTTAATTTAGAATAGGGTAGGGCATTTTTTTATTTTGGGGGTTTGGTATTTTATTAGGGGGCTTAGATTAGGTGTAAGTATCTTAAAATTGTTGTAATATTTTTAAAAGTTTATTTAATTTATTTAATGATAGTGTAGTGTTAGGTTTAATTGTAACTTAGGTTAGGATTTATTTTACAGGTAATTTTGTATTTCTTTTAGCTAGGTAGTTATTAAATAGTTAATAACTATTTAATAACTATTCTAACTAGCTAAAATAAACACAAAGTTACCTGTAAAATAAATATAAATCCTAAGATAGCTACAATGTAATTATTAATTATATTGTAGCTATCTTAGGGTTTATTTTACAGGTAAGTATTTAGTTTTAAATAGGAATAATTTATTAAAGTATAGTGTAGTGTTAGGTGTAATTGTAACTTAGGTTAGTTTTTATTTTACAGGTTAATTTCTCTTTATTTTAGCTAGGTAAGCTATTAAATAGTTAATAACTATTTAATAGCTATTGTACCTAGTTAAAATAAATTGAAAGTTACCTGTAAAATAAAAATAAATCCTAAGATAGCTACAATATAATTATTATTTATATTGTAGCTATATTAGGGTTTATTTTATAGGTAAGTATTTAGTTTTAAATAGGATTAATTTAGTTCATAATAGAAATATTAGTTAGATTTATTTAATTAATATTTAAGTTAGGGGGGTGTTATGTTTAGTGTTAGACTTAGGTTTAGGGGTTAATAATTTTATTACAGTGGCAGCGGTGTAGTGGGGGGCAGGATAGGGGTTAATAAATTTATTATAGGTGGCGACGGTGTAGGGGGGGCAGGATAGGGGTTAATAAATTTAATATAGGTTGCGGCGGGTTCAGGGAGCGGCGGTTTAGGTGTTAAACTATTTAGTTGCGGCGAGGTGCGGGATCAGCAGGATAGGGGTTAATAACTTTATTATAGAGGGCGACGGTATAGGGGGGCAGGATAGGGGTTACTAGGTATAATGTAGGTGGCAGCGGTGTCCGGGAGCGGCGGTTTAGGGGTTAATACATTTATCAGAGTTGCGGCAGGGTCTAGGAGCTGCGGTTTAGGGGTTAATACATTTATCAGAGTTGCGGCAGGGTCTAGGAGCGGCAGTTTAGGGGTTAATACATTTATCAGAGTTGCGGCAGGGTCTAGGAGCGGCGGTTTAGGGGTTAATACATTTATCAGAGTTGCGGCAGGGTCTAGGAGCGGCGGTTTAGGGGTTAATACATTTATCAGAGTTGCGGCAGGGTCTAGGAGTGGCGGTTTAGGGGTTAGTAACTTTATTTAGTTGCGGGGGGCTCTGGGGGCGCCGGTATAGGGGGTAGAACAGTGCAGTTTAGTGTGAGTGCTTAGTGACAGGCTAGCAATAAAGCTGGAAAAAGCCGAAGAGCAGCGAGATCGGATGAGTTATAACTCTCACAGTCCGCTGCTCATCGCCCCGTACTTGGTGCGCGGCAGCTTTATTTGATAACTTAGGCGAAATTTTTCAGGTCCGCGGCGGCGATGTGAGGCGAGCTTAGGTGGGCGTATTGGGCCGGAGAAGGCAGGAAAGTTGACACGTTGATAACTACCCCCCATCGGGTTGGTGTGCGAACGAAAACAGTTTACTTTCAACTTTTAATAAGAGCGCTACTCGAAAGCTTACTTCTAGCGTAGTTATCACTTGAGCGGGATCATTTAATACCGCTCCATTTGTAATCTTGCCCTTCGTGTTCTCGGTCTTATCCTCTCTGTAATCTTCACTATTTTTTCTGTTGTCCTCTTTTCAGTTCCCCCTTTAGTCTTTTTCATGGCCAGTTCTTCTCCTCCTCACTTATCATGTCTATATGTTGTTTTTCTTTTTGTTCTTTATATTCTCATTTTTCTGGCCGTCTTATCCATCCTCTGATCTTACACATAACGCATTTGTTCTCACTGCCATCCTCCCTTTACAACTATCTCTCCATTTTGTAAATGTTCTAATTCTCCTTGTTCAGCATTATTTTCTTTTGTCTTCTCAGCATTTAACGTCTTTTGTTCCCCAAATGTCCAATTTCTGAAAATTTTCTCTACATTTTTTAGTCCCGTTTATGTGGTTCTGTCCAATGTTGCCTCTGATCTGCTTCTGTTTGCCTTCTCTAGAGAACTCTCTTTTCTTCTCTGGAGTTATCTTATCTTCTCTCCTGCCCTCTTATACTACAGCTGTCAAATGTTAAGTCCTCCGTCTATTGTCCTGTTTTCAGTTCTGTCTTTTTCTTGTCTACGTGGTTATTTTTGCTATCTGCTCCTTCTCCCTCTGCGTCGTTTTTATCTTTGTCCATATGAATCTGGGTCCTCCACAGTTTATGTACTATATTCTTACACTTTTAAGTTATCTTCCTTGTCTCTGCTACTTTATCCTTGTCCTCTGTGCAGCCGTTTGCCTATGCTGCAGTGTTTTCTCTTTAGTTTTTTTGCTATGTGTTCTATGACTAGTGACTTCTGCCTGTGTTCGTAGTGTTCCCTGTGCAATCTCTAGCTTGCGTTCTGTGTGGTTTCCCTCTGCTCCTTCCATGTGTTTCACACAATCTCTTTACCTGATTCTTTTCTACTTTTTTTTCAATTGCTTCTCAGGTGTTGCACCTTACTGATAAAAGCAGAACACAGAGCACTCACATCCTTAGTGACCTTTCTTTCCTCCAACCTTTGCATAGTCTGCTCTAAAAGCTGGCTGATAGCTAACTCCTTGTGTTCATAGCTTGTACTAGACATGAAAGCAATTTAAATAATACTGGTGATGCTGGTGTGCTGATAACACAAATATTAATCAGTGTCTATGTGTCATGTGCACATACACCATAAGTACTGAAAAGATAGGAAAAGGAAATTGAGTTAATAAATTACCCCACTGAGCAATCAGTAATATAATTAAAACAATGTTCCTACATCTAATGGTGGGGGTGCTTAATGCCAAATGTAATAAGTATCAGAAAAAAAAGAGGAAAGGAGGCACATAGTGATCAAATTTCGGAATACCCATTGAGTGAGCGCCACAACAAAATTAACTAGAAAAAGAGGACATAGTCCTCACCACAATTAACTCAAAATTATAGTAGCGCTAACACAAGAAATGGGAATCAGTGCGATCACAGACCCGCTATTATCCCAACAACAATTAAATCTAAACCAAGTCTACAAGGCTGAGGGATTAGGTGATACGCCTGATGCGCATTTCGCCATATTGGCTTTATCAGAGACTGGATTCTATATCTACTTTATATTTTTATTTACATTTTATTGCACATTCACATTATACATTTTTCAATTGAAATTTATTAAAAGTTTTTTTTTAGTTTTCCCTGAGACAGCTTCCCTCCTATATATGAATTGTGCTCTGTATGTGCGTCCTTTTCTCTTTTTTCTTTTAAAACACATACACCATGCACTCTTTTGCTGAGTTGTTGTGCTTAAATGGACATTAGACGGAACTATTATCTAGAATGCATGAAATGTATTGCACATCAGTTGTGAGTCACAGTACTACTATTTCACAATTACAATTTGCTTATTTATTTTTACCCTTATTCATTTCTACTGTACACCCAAACTTCAAAGGTACAACACTGCTCTATATTTGCTACCCAGTGCAAGAAGAGATGCCTGATGGATTGCAAAAGAAAAATAAATAAATATAGTTATTAGCAGCAGGGACTAAATTCCCACCAATATATATTTCACTTTTCATATTTAGCTCTGTGTTTTTGTCCCTCAGACTATGCTTCTTAGGCTGTCACCACATTCAAGGTTTGAGCTCAAGCTGTTTTCTTCAATGGATCTGTGCTCATGCGACTGTCAGATGGGTTGCATAGGGGTCATGTCAAGGTGTGCATGCACACTCACAACATTTATATAGGAGACTGTGACTTGAAAAGTGAATAGACCGCTAAGGATTATGCTGCACACACTGAGGCTCCAGACTGTGACCAGTTCCATCAACATGGAAGTGTAAGAGTTTCCAAAACAAGGCTACCTAATCCCAGAGTGCTGTTACTACGGTAGATCAAATCGCCAAAAGCACATTCACATTAAGTAACAAGCACTACAGAATGTTCAGTAAGTAAAAACAGAAACTTTTATTGTAGCAATCAAAAATGACAAAGCATTGCTAGGTGTCTAAGCCGGCAAATGACTGACACACTTTGTGCTCCCTAGTGGTGCTTACTCATAGACTGCATGTACATTGTTACATTTCATATTTATATTAAACCAGTATTTAACCCCTTTTCAGATAGTTTAAGATAAACCACAACTAAAAACAATGATACTGCTTAGAATAAAGGCACACAATAGAAATTTAACAAAGCACTCTCAAAAACTACAATGTCAAATGATACAAGTATAACTACCCTATTGGAACTATATTTTATTTATCTATACCCAGAATTGTATACATTAGGGCCAGAACAACATAGACTAAAAGCTTCATGCTAAAGGGAGGGAGGGGGAGAGTGAAAAAGAGGGAGGGAGGGAAGGGGAGAGAGATAGAGAGGGAGGGAGGGGGAGAGAGAAGGAGGAAGCTGGAAAGATAAATAGATAGGGGAAGAGAGGGAGAGAGAAAAGGAGAGGGAGGGGGAGAGAGAAAGAGAGAAGGGAGGGGGGGAGAGAGAAAGAGAGAGGGGGAGAGAGAGGGAGGGGGGGAGAAAGAGAGAGGGGGAAAAAGAAAGAGGGGAAGAGAGACAGAGGGAGGGGGAGAGAGAAAGAGAAGGGGAGAGAGAGAGAGAGAGAGAGAGAGAGGGGGGAGGGGGAGAGAGAGGGAGGGGGAGAGAGAGGCAGTAGTGGAGAGAGAGATAGGGAGGGAGGAGGCGAGAGAAAGAGCGAAGGAGGAAGCTGGAGAGAGAAATAGATAGGGTGAAGAGAGGGAGAGAGAAAAGGAGAGGGAGGGGGAGAGAGAAAGAGAGAGGGAGGGAGGGGGAGAGAGAGAGGGAGTGGAGAGAGAAAGAGAGAGGGGGAGAGAGTGAGAGGAGGGGGAGAGAGAAAGAGAGAGGGGGAGAGAGAGGGAGGGGGGAGAAAGAGAGAGGGGGAAAAAGAAAGAGGGGAAGAGAGGGAGGGGGAGAGAGAAAGAGAAGGGGAGAGAGAGAGAGGGAGGGGGAGAGAGAGAGAGAGAGAGGGAGGGGGAGAGAGAGAGAGGGAGGGGGAGAGAGAGAGAGAGAGAGAGAGAGAGAGAGGGAGGGGGAGAGTGAGAGGGGGAGAGAGAGAGAGAGAGGGGGGGGGAGAGAGAGATTGGGTGAGAGAGATGAAGGGGGATTGAGAAAGAGAGAGGGGGAGAGAGGGGCAGAGAGGGAGGGGGAGAGAGGGAGGGAGAGAGAGGGGAGGGGGAGAGAGAGAGGGGGGGAGGAGCGAGAGAGAGGGGTGAGAGAGATGAAGGGGGATTGAGAAAGAGAGAGGGGGAGAGGAGAAGAGAGGGAGGGGGAGAGAGGGAGGGGGGAGAGAGAGGGAGGGGGGAGAGAGGAAGGGGAGAGAGAGAGGAAGAGGGAGGGAGAGAGAGAGAGGGAGGGAAAGAGAAGAGAGGGGGAGAGAGAGGGGGAGAGGAAGAGAGGGAGGAGGAGAGAGCAGGATAGGGAGAGAGAGAGAGAGAGAGAGAGAGAGAGAGAGAGAGAGAGAGAGGGGAGAGAGGAGAGAGAGAGAGTATACTGTAGTGCATATAGGTATATTGCAGTGCATATAGGATTTACATTGTAAGTTCCCACAGGAACAGGGCTCCCAATTCCCCCTCAATTTGTTTGTTAAATTTTGTCTGGTGTCTCATATTGTACTGTCTTTTTACCTTTGTTACCCATGGACAGCGCTGCGGAATCTGTTGGCGCTTTATAAATAAAGAATAATAATAATAATAATATTGTAGTGCATATAGGCATACTGTAGTGCATATAGACATACTGTAGTGCATATAGGCATGCTGTAGTTCATATAGGCATAATGGAGTGCATATAGGCATATTAGGTGGGAGGAGCACAAGATGTGAGAGGGGCAATAGGGTGGAGGAGAGGCAGAAGAGGTCAGTAGGTGGAGCAAAAAGGTGGTGGGGGCCCTGCCACACTTTTGCCCAGGGGCCCCGGTTGGTCTCAGTTTGCCCCTGATAGTGTGCTTAGAAAAATACTGCACTTACTAAAAACAAATATGGTGCGTGCATCGAAACCACTCCTGTGGTTACCCCTGAAGACCCCGGTTTCAAGTGGAACGGCCGTCAGAGAAGTCCCAAACATTCACAATGTGAGCAGTAACCAGTACCGTGACCATGCCGTAGTCAATGCACACCACAGATCACCAGGAGCCCAAACAAAAGGTAGCCAATTACGGAAGGTCTGGAACATTATGATAACTTAATAATGACCTCAACCGGTTCCCCCAATCTATAGTCAGGCTTTCTCAAGAGGATGACTCAAGTCTTGGTTCATCCTCTTGCGAAAGCCTGACCATAGATCGGACTAAATGCCATTACGTCATCATAATGTTCCTGACCTTCCGTTATTGGCTACCTGTTGTCATATACACATATATACACATACATATTTAGACCGGTATATGTCTGTATCTCTATGTTAAAGCCCTTTGCATTCCTTTTTTTCTAACACCTGAAACCTCATATATTTAAGCCCTTATAACTTTTTTGTGCAATCATTTTTTACATTTCTTTTGTTATCAGACAGTGTTATTATGAATGTAACTGTACATTTAAATGTATTTTTTATGTGTTTTGTGATACTTTTTTGTCGAGTTTAACCGTTAACCAGAGCACTGAGGTTTCAATAATCATTTTAGCATAAATCGCGATTGCGCTTACGTGTGCGCATTTACTTTGCACGCAACTGAAGAAGAGCTTGTGTTACAAGCTGAAACACCCATAATAAACCCAATATCACTCGCACAAAACAGTTATCGTGCCACTCGTAATCCTTGCTAACTTTACTCTCGCCAGTGAAGTTTTCCTTTCCAGTGAACTCCAAAAATCCCAAAGAATTCACTGAGGGCAGCCCTTGCGAGAGTCAGTGGGATTTTTTATGTTTCATATTAGATAATCAGGCCCAAAATGTCATATTGTAGCTGAGGTTACTGAGACTTAAAAGACAGATTCTCTAAAAATCTTTGGTCTGGTGAAAGTCTCATCAGTACAGTGAGGTACCTCAAAACATTTTAGAAAGGCACATTTTAGCTTGAGAGTTGTTTATTTCACTTAGCAGATTTCTTTATGTGAAAGACACACATTTTAGTATAAATTTGGTTCCTTAGAAACTGATTCTGAAAGGTCATTGGTTTTCAAACCTATCCTTAGGCCACACTAACAGGCCAGATTTCGAGGATCTCTGAACTAGAGCACAGGTAAAATAATCAGCTAATTAGTAACCATAGTTATTAACCTGCTCTCACCCAAGGTAATCCTGAAAATCTGTCCTGTCAGGGAGGCTTGAGAACAGGTTTTAAAACCAGTGTGATAGGTTGATTATCTAAATGATTACACATTTATTTTTAACAATTAACTAAATTTTAACAATGTGTAAAATAAATTAAAAGGGCTGAATGAATATTTTAAATGTTCAGAATATAAAATATTCACACTTTTCATTTTAAAACATACAGTGATAATACTGCTTTGAAAAAAAAATTGATCTCGCAGGCTTTGCTCAATAAGTGGAATTCATCTTTGTATGAAATATAATTAGCTATTTTTTACAGGTATTCAATAAATAATCAAAAGGAATTTGCCCTGTGGATGCAGAGTCCATGACCTGCTGAGTTTATCATGGGATTTCTGTATTTGACATGTCCAATAGATATTACTGCTTAATATTTTGCGCTATTGTGAGATTGTGTGCTAATTACACAGAATACTGAGGTCTATTCTAGTCTCTCCGAGGAGCCAGAAAAAGGGTCTTGCTCAAGTCTTGAGGGGTTTTCAAATACATTAAAATCTACTATTTATATCATGCAGTTTTTCAGATATTAAAGGGACATGAAATCGTTAAAATCAAATTTTCATTGTTCAGTTAAAGCTGGTGATTGGTGGCTATGCTAATATGCCTTCTGTCATTGTCTCACCAGATATGTTCACTATATATATATATATATATATATATATATATATATATATATATATACACACATACAATGTGTTTTTTTTGTGCATGTTTATATTTTAATAGACACAGTCGATTCCTGGTTCAATGTAACATTAAAAATATTTAATTAATTTATTGTTATTAAATGTTATCAGGTTACAGAACATGCATAGAACAAATCTCAGATAAAAACATTGAACCAGAAACAGTAAGTAAACAAAACAATAAACTTGTGGCTGTCAATTCCTGGTTCAATATAATGTTAAAAACATGGGTGAAATTACATTTATTTATTTATTTTTATTAATCTGAATCATGAAAATCAGGTTACAGAAGATCTGTAGAACACATCTCAGACATGAACATTGAACCAGAAACAGCAGCTAAATAAACAAACTTCTGGCATGAACTTATTCAGATAATTATTAGTCTAAAAAAAATGATAATGTGATATGTTCTACGATACATAACAAATAAAATGCAGAGAGATTAAATCATATATTAAATCATTTTATCTGAAGACAGATAGATAAGGAGAACATGAGGTGAGAAAGGATATAGGGGGATATTTATCAAAGGTCTGGCGGACTCTCCGTATTCAGCATTGCACCAGCAGCTCTTATGAGCTGCTGGTGCAACGCCACCCCCTGCAGATTTGCGGCCAATCGGCCGCCAGCAGGGAGCTGTCAATCAGCCCGATTGTACTCGATCGGGTCGAATTACGGCAATGTCTTTCCGCCTGCTCAGAGCAGACGGACAGGGTTATGGAGCAGCGGTCTTCATAACTGTTCTTCATAATTGGTGTTTCTGGTGAGCCTGCAGGCTCGCCAGAAACATGGGCCCTCAAGCTCCAACCAGGAGCTTGATAAATGGGCCCCATAGGGTGAGAAATGCTGAGCCTGGATGGGTTTTATGCAGAGAAACTTAAAGAGACAAAATACCCATATGCTAAATCACTTGAATGTTATACAGTAAAGCTGATTAGAAAATATCTCCTGGACATCTATATGTAAAGATATTTTACCGCAAAAGCTCACAATAGTGCTGTGTGAATAGTTATACTTCAGCTACTGTCAGCTACATGTTGAAAAAAAAAACCAGCCAATCAGCTTTATCAAGTGCTGAAGTCAATATTTGATTTACTATGAACTCATGAGATTTCACTGAAATATCACAAGATTTCATAGTAAACCCCCTTAAACTGAGGAGGAAAACATGACAATAGCTGCACATGCCAGATGCACGCTCATTTGCAAGTCCTGGGACTATCATCCTGATTGGCTGCTTAAAGTCCCTTTGCAATGAGATGTGGCTACTGAGGAAGGTGATATTTTCTAGTCAGATTTTTACAGCTATGTTCCCAAAACAAACAGGATTTCTTTAGAGACCATCCTGGAGTCATTTGATGATCATCAAACTACTTTAGAAGTCATTAGCAGCTCATCAGATATTATCTGGCTTGTAATGTCATCAGCTAAGGTAAAAAAAAATCTGGTTGTTAACTTCAGAATGATTAGGAGATTACTTTACTGATTACTTCACAAGCATGAACAGCCAGTGAATGACTCAAGTCATCTCATTTAAATATTTTGGCCTGTGGGCATACTTCAGGATGTCTTATGATGACTAGTCTGGAGTTATCGATTACGTCAGAATGATTCCAGGAAGATCATCCTTTTTGACTTGAATTGCATCACTTTCAAGTGCTTCAACATTTGGTTATAGAAGACTAGTCCACCTTTAGGAGATAGTTATATGTTCATTAAGGGGACCTTTAAACGGGTCCAAGTAGAATTTAACATATTGAAACAGGGCTATTTATTGCTGTTTGCAGTCAATATATTTCTCAAGATTTAGGATTTTAATTATCCTGTTGGACCAAAATACCACTTTTAAACTAGTAAACTTACACAACATAAATAAAAATGAACAATTCTGAGTTTATTCATTAAAAAGATGTTAATTATAGAATTGCTCATTGCATATGAAATTTTTAATTGCACACATCATGATTGAATCAGATTAAATTAATGAAACGCCTGCACACATTAGACATCTTCATGAATACTTAATTATTTATTATCCATGCTTTAGTTTAACATCGGCATTGTATATTTTACTTCAGTGAATGTCTGTGAATATACCTGAAGAACCTTATGTAAAATCCTATGAAAAACCTTTATTTTATAGTTTTATTGAGGGTTTAAGTACATTTTCCTGTTATGTTGTATGTGCAATTAGGGCAATTTTACATTACCCCTTCTAATTGATTGCAATGACTTAGAAAATGCATATGTAGACCTCCCAACTGTACTGCACATTGTGGTATTGTCACAGTCTCTACTCCTGCAGCTTTCCCTTCTGTGCCAATGTCCCAGTTTCTAAAGTGAAACCAGGAACTATTAGCTCCTCCCTCAACCCTGCCCACAAAATGCAAAACACCACCCACCGAGAAGCCTCAACTCCACTGGCTCTACCCCTGTAACATCCATGGCTCCTCCCACAAATCTCCCTCACACAGCCAACACTTCTGGTCTGTAACTATTGGTAGATATTCATATGATGTTTTCAAATGATTGATTTGGTAGACACTGATCAAAATAAATAAATCAATAAATAAATACTTAAAGGGATACTAAACTCAAATTTTTCTTTCATGATTCAGCATGCAATTTTAAGCAATTTTCTACTTTACTCCTATTATCAATTTTTCTTCATTCTCTTGCTATCTTTATTTAAATAGAAGGAATGCGCTGCTCTGAGGCGACGAATACAGTTAAGGAGCAGCAGTCTTAAGGAGCTGCTTCTTAACTCCTGAAGGCTCGCGCGGAAACACTGCGAGTTGGCCTAATTCGGGGCATAGTAAATCAGCCCTTCTATCTGAATTATGAAAGAAAAAAATTGGTTTAGTATACGTTTAATTACAAAGGGAAAACACTGGAAAAAACATGTAATATTTGGTAGTGGTACTAGACTATAAAGTCTGAATGCTTTGGCCTATAAATTTAACACTGCTATGGGGAAACCATTGCTGGGGTGAGCATTGTAGTATTGTAACATCATCTGTTCACATCTCTTAAATGAACATTTATAAGTGAAACACTAAGAATTGGGCAAAAGAATTATGCAAGAATTGAACAAGGATTGGACAAGGGACAAGGCAAGTTCTATAGTAATTCTATGTTGTATCCACTGTTTGACTATCTTGTAAAAATACCACCTTTTGTCTCTACAACAAACTACTTTACTCAATTTCTCCTCCCCCTCACCACCTGCATTGCTCATTAGCCCATCTCTCTTAACCTCACCTTACTTTTGTATTCATGAACTTCACACATTCCTAAAGACTCTCTCTCCCCCTCGCACCTCATCCCAAAAACATTCTCATTGCTGCAAATCTGCATCTCATCTCATGTCACTCTCCCTCTTACTCATACTAGCTGCTGGTGACATCTTTCCTAATCCTGGTCCCCCACAACTTCCTAGCCTTGCACACCCATGTGTGCCTTTAAATAGACTTCAAAAACAAAACTCTGGTAACCTTAATCTCATTCCTCTTGCATCTAAAGCCTCCACCCCTTTCACTTGTGCACTTTGAGACTCTCGCTCTGTTTGCAACAAGCTCACATATATCCATGACCTCTTTATCTCGCACTCTCTCAATCTTCTGGCTCTCACAGAAAACTGGCTTTCTCCTTCAGACACAGCTTCCGCCACTGCACTGTCACATGGGGGTCTTCACTTTAGCCACACTCCTAGGTCTGATAATGGACACGGAGGTGGTGTTGGTATTTTACTTTCCACTCGTTGCACCTTTCAACAAATACAGCCCTTCTCTTCCCTCACATTTTCTTCATTCAAAACACACATGATTCGCTTATTCTCTCGCCTCTCTATACGTGTTGCAGTCATATACCACCCCCCTTGCTCATCAACTTTATTTCTAGATCAGTTTGCTGCCTGGCTATCTTATTTCCTTTCCTCAGGCACCCCTGAGGGCCTCATTCTTTTAGACTTCAACCTCCCTGTTGACAACCCCACTGCCTCCTCTGCAAAACAACTTCTGAAACTCACTTCCTCTTTCAGCCTGTCTCAATGGACTGACTGTCCCACTCACAAAGATGGTCACTTCCTTAATCTGATTTTTAGCTATCGATGCACTATCTCAAACTTCACTCCCCTTTTACTCTTTCGGACCATCATCCCCTCACTTGTAACATCACATCCCTCCCTACAAATCTCCCTCCTTCTGCCCTCAGACCAAACTTCACAGAAGCATCAAGTCATTAGATCAGAAACGGTTTGCTAGCTCTCTCAAACCGCTCCTCTCTTTCATCCCCTCCTTTTCCTGCCCTGATTAATCTATCTGCCACTATAACTCCACCCTTACATCGGTCCTTGACAATCTGGCCCCACCTACCATAGCTCGTAAATTGTACACTCATCCTCAGCCCTGGCATACTCCTCTGACATGGTACCTACGCAGATGTTCCCGTACTGCTGAGTGACGCTGGAGAAAATTTTGAAGTTCAGCTGACTTTCTTCACTACTTCGCCACTCTTATCTCTACTCTTTCTTCAAACCCAAAATGTCTGTTCTCCAGGTTCAATACTCTTCTCCGCCCACCCCCACCTCCTACTACAACTTCTCTCTCAGCTCAAGATTTTGCCAGCTACTTCCATAGAAAAATAGACTCCATCAGAAATGAAATCAGATCTCAACATGCTACCGGTCTCAAACCCCCTCAAAACCTCACTATCATCAAAAACCCACATAGCCATAATTTTACTCTTTTGCCCCTGTTACAGAGGATGTAGTTTCTGCCCTTATACTTCCTTCTCACCTCACTACCTGTACCCTCTACCCCATCCCCTCACAGCTACTCCCACACTCTCTTCTACCCTTACCCCTATACTCACACACATCTTCAACCTCTCCCTCAGAACTTGTATATTTCCCTCATCTCTTAAACATGCACTGGTCACACCTATCCTCAAAAAACCTCTCAACCCAACCTCCCCATCCAACTACTGCCCTATTTCCCTACTTCCTCTTGCCTTGAAGCTTCTCGAAAAGCTAGTATATGTATGTCTATCCTATTTCTTACACTAATCTCCCTCCTTAACCCACTGCAATTTGAATTTTGCCCCCTCCACTCCACTGAGACAGCAATTGTTAAGGTTACCAACAACCTACTTACAGCAAAATCCAAAGGCCACTTCTCTCTGCTTATCCTCCTTGATCGGTCTGCAGCCTTTGATACTGTCTACCCCCTCTTTTTTTCCAAACCCTCCAATCCTTTGGCATTTGTGACACAGCTCTCTCGTGGTTCTCTTCCTATCTGTCTAACTGTACCTTTAGTGTAGCCTTCTCTAGGGCATACTCTGCCCCGTTAGCATTTTATGTTTTGGTACCACAAGGCTCTGTCCTTGGTCCCCTTCTCTTCTCAATCTACACATCATCTTTAGGTTCCTTAATAAAGTCCCATGGGTTTCAATGCCATTTGTATGCCGATGACACCCAAATCTACCTCTCTGCACCAGACCTATCTTCTTCCTTGCAAACCCGTGTCACTAACTGTCTTTCTCATATCTCATCTTGGATGTCCTCTCACTACCTTAAGCTAAATCTCTCCAAAAACTGAAATCCTTATTTTCCCCCTTCTTCAAAAATCTCCACCCCCAACTTCTCTATAACTGTCGATAACTCCATCATTACCCCTACCCCACATGCTCAATGTCTTGGAGTCATACTTGACTCAGATCTTTCTTTCACTGCTCACATTCAGTCCTTTGCTAAAGCCTGCCGCTTCCACCTTAAAAACATCTCTAAAATTAGACATTTCCTTTCACAAGACACAACTAAGATTCTAATCTATGCTCTCATCGTTTCCCGCCTCAATTACTGCAACTCCATCCTGTCTGGTCTCCCTGGCTGCCACCTAGCTCCTTTACAATCCATAATGAATGCCTCTGCCAGGCTGATCTTCCTTACATGTCGCTCTTCATCTGCTGCACCTCTCTGCCAATCCCTTCACTGACTTCCTCTTGCCTCCAGGCTTAAACACAAAATTCTAACTCTGACATATAAAGCCCTCAACTGCTCTACTCCCCCCTAATTCTCAGACCTTGTCTCCAGATACTCTCCCTCCTGACCCCCTTCAATATGCCCACGATCTCCTCCTCTCCTCCTCTCTTATTACCTCCTCCCACTCCCATTTACAAGACTTCTCTAGACTGGCTCCCATCTTGTGGAACTCTCTGCCTCTCTCCACAAGACTCTCCCCTAGTTGTGAAAGCTTCAAGCACTCCCTAAAGACTCTACTGCTCAGGGATGCATACAACCTACACTAACCTTTCCTTACTCCACTGCTATCCCCTCAAACCCCTTAGCATGTAAGCCTATGAGCCCAGCTGTTTGTAGATCACCCGCATAAGAGCCGATTACAACAGTGCAACTCTCAGCAGGGACCTCTACCCATTTGACCCCCTATAAATATTACCTTGTTTACTGCCTATGTTTATAGCGCTGCAGAATCTGTTGGCGCTCTACAAATACCTGATAATAATTATAATAAAGTAAAGCGGTTACATTTTTAACTGATACTTGCAGCATATTCATGTTGTAAACTCATTAGCTGGTGTAGACAGTTCCTTTAGTAGAATTTTTCATCTCTGACCAGATTCAACAAAGAAGCAACTATTTTTTTAATGGTTTATTTTCGATGAATAAAGAAAAAAAAACATATATAGTGTAAATATAAATAAATATACAGAATATATATATATATATATATATATATATATATATATATATATATATATATATATATATATATATATATATATATATATATATATATATATATATATATATATATATATATACTTAAATGTCATGTTGCTTTTTGTAGCCCTTAACCACATGTTCTATTTATGACATTGAACTGTATGTACATATACTTTTGCATTGTTTTTTCTAAAACCAAAACTCATTTATAAAAAAAAATAATGACATTAAAAAATGAGAAACACAAGTTTGCACAAGAAAGGACATTAACACTTTTGACAATCCTTTGTTAATTAATTGGTGCTATGATTTGCATAATCTTACAACATTCAATTATTTAAATTATTTATAGCTGAATAAATATTGCTGGAGTTTGTTTCTTTTTTATCACAACCAAAAGTATGTTTACCCATAAACAAATGAAGAAATAAACCATTCCATAATTGTGTTTTGATAAATAGATACATCCATCACAGGATAATACTTGTTTTGCAGAGAACAATTATTATTATTTTATTTATGTATTTGTTTATTTAGGGCCAGATTACAAGTGGAGCACAAAATTGCACTTTCATGAGCGCAATATTTGCGCTTCACTCGTAATACTAGCACATGCAATTGTGCAATCTTATTAGAAGTGGCCCACAATACGAACGCAACCTCACATTGCATTGGGCTCCCGAAAGCGCGCTTCAATAGGCTCCAATGGAAGCCTTGTTCTCATGCCGTGAGACACGGCATGAGAACTAGTACAGCGCAGGGGATACGTTGCGCAGCGATTGGCAGCAAATTTAAATATGTATGTATATGAATATATAAGTGTATAAACACATATTGACACATAAATACATATGTAAATAAGCATATACATATATATTTATAGAGAACAAACTGTCCCCATAGACTGCAATGTAAAGGCACTTTTCAGTGCTGTTTTTTTCTAACACTCACCCACTTTAACCCCTAAAAACTGCTTTGTCCAGTTTAAAAAAACAAAACAAAAAAAAAATTATATTTCTATTTATTTATTTTTTTCTTTCAAAAAGGAACTGAGCACTGTATTTTGGGAGCAATTGGAAGATATTTTAAAAATAAAACAGAAGTCTAATCATTGGTTAATTTTTTGAGCACTAATTACTATTGCTAGCTCGTGGTAGCAATAACCGGCCACTTGTAATGGTAGGTCATTTATTGTGCTTCTATAAAAGGGGAACATTTTCCTGTTTAAGGGCGCACAATAAATTAGCGCTCCACTTGTAATCTGTATCCTTCTAGCATTCCTGCATCACCTTGAACAGTTACTTTTCTGATATGGTTTTAATTTTACAATAAGCACCGGGGGCCAAAGGGATAGCAAGATCAAAATTGAAATGTGCATGAGTGTACTTCAATTTTAAATAGAAGCATTTATGCAATATACTTTCATTAACAAAATTCTGATAGTTTTTCAGGGGCATACACAGATATCCTTTGAGGGTACGTGCACCAGCATACAAACAACACCATGCCTGCTCTGAGAACCAGCAGTGGCTTGTATGACACAAATGAAGTCTCACAGACACAATACAAACCACCGCCAGCTCTCTGAGCTTGAACACTTGTGCACGGCCCTCACAGCATATGTGCGTATGCCATAGATTTTACTAGAAGCATTTTTATTAATGGAAGTGTATAGCAAAAATGCTTCTATTTAAAGTTAAATTAAAACTATATCATGCTAAAAGGTGTGCACTTCATTATGATGCTTTTGTTAACATATTTAACTATAATAAATTGTGTTATTTTTTATGTAAGGTTGTGCAAAAGATAAGGCCCCCTGCGCTATTGATTGTGCTCCACTTGTAATCTAGTCCTACGTGTTTTTTTACCTGCAGCTTCTTCACCCCCACAAAAACAAGAACAAATGAAAAAGATTTCTACATAACTTGCATCCTTTCTTGTACTGATGCAAATGCCTGTTTATTAAAGTCTGAAAGCTCCTGTGCGCATAAGCTGTTACACCGGGTTGACACTATTTGTTAGTTTTGAGGTTCGTAATTATCTCTGAGTGCTGTTAAGTGCTGTCGTTTTTGTTGGTGCTTCACACGCAAATAATAAATATTAGCTGCTTGACTCAGCTCGCACTATTTTGCTACCAAGAGACTAAAAAGCAAATTAAAGAGATATTGACATTATTATTTTTAGACTACGCTTAAGTACTTAGATTTGAACTGACAACATTTTTAAATTTAAATAATGCGTAAGTCATAATTCTGAGGTTCTGACTTTCTATTTGCTCTATTATTATTATTCCAGTTTATTTTTTTGTCAATAAAATAGTTGTAATAGATTCATTGTGCAAGTCATGAGGAGTTCTCTAGCTCCCTCTCTACCACATGAATATGAGCATACACACATATGCCACACACCTATATCACACATACACATTTCAGACACTCATATATCGCATATAAACACACCTTTAACATCTGCACACTTGTATCCTATATACAGTACATACATTTCTCATATACACACATACATAGGGCCCGATTCACAAGCTTGATGCCGCTTCAGGCTCGCTGGAAACAGGAGTTAAGAAGCAGTCGTCTTAAGATTGATTGACACCCGATTGGCTGCGGACCTGCAGGAGGCAGCATTGCACAAGCCGTTCACCAGAACAGATTGTGCAATGATAAATGCCAACAGCGTATGCTGTTGGCATTTATCGATGTGCGGCGGACATGTCGCTACAGCGGATCATGTCCGTCTGCACTTTCATAAATCGGCCCCACATTATGTACATATCACACACATATAATATACACACAAACACACATTTCATGTCATACGTACATGCACACATAGATATCTTACACATGTAGCACATTAAACATACATATATTAATTAACATCACATGTACATTAAACCAGTGTTTAATTTCAACCAGTGTGCCGTGGCACACTAGTGTGCCGTGAGAGATCCTCAGGTGTGCCACGGCAGACTGACAACAGTGTGACATATTTTTAAAACTTTGCTTGTTTTTTACTCCCAGTGCAGGGGTAGTTTGTAGGAGGCATGGCATAACAGCACAATACATACAGTATGTGTGACTTTGTGTGTATGTGTATATATATATACTGTATTAGGCTACAATGTGTGATTTTTTTTTAAATTTTGGGATGGTGGTGTGCCACAGGATTTTTTAATGTAAAAAAGTGTGCCACGGCAAAAAAAAGGTTAAAAATCATCACTGCATTAAACCATACACAGAGATATGTTACACATACTGCACATTACACATGCACATATTAATTCATATTACACTTACATAAACACAAACACACATAGATATCTTACACATGTAGCACATTAAACATACATACATTAATTAACATCACATGTACATTAAACCATACACAGAGATATGTTACACATACTGCACATTACACATGCACATATTAATTCATATTACACTTACATAAACACAAACACACATAGATATCGTCTACATATCTCACACACAATCATATCACACATATACTTATACAACAATGTAATACAACTTTTTATTTGTTCATTTGTATGCTGATAAACAAGTCAGAAAAACTGATTTTATCTTAAAATTTAAAAATATACCATAAGTCTACAACCCAGCACCAGAGAGAAATTGAGAGTGAAGAGAGGAAACATGGAGCTAAACCGACAAATATTGCCACTATAAACATAGGGCTCCTTAGCCCCAGCATACTTTTGTGAATTGATTTGCAAGAGAGTGTGCTTAAAATAGAATAGCATATTCAACTGATGCATAATAAAAAGGCAATGCAAAAGCACTTAGGGGCTGATTATATAAACTTTGCCAGATCAGACGTGTGTTTTGACGCTGTCTCTCTTGAAGGGGCTGCCATGGTGGAATTATTGTTAGTGCAAAAATCTTTATAGAATAACGCTGGGATTAGAGAGACAATTACATGCACACCCATGGAACACTCATGTTCAGCCAATTTTTCGCAAAAACAATTATGCTTTGTATTTTGTACTTATTTACACTGTGTGAATTTAATATGATTTATTTCTGGGTAATTTACATACAAATGTTACCATTTTGATAAAATACGACATCTGGTGAAGAATTTTGTTATGATTTTCGATGCACCTTTACAATGCAAATTTGTCCTGCCTAATTTTATGAGAATGGTTCAATTATTCATTTTCTATGATTTTTAAATTACAAATTTAATTGTTCACTTTTGTTATTGTATCCTTCCATCTCCTAAACACCCTGTTTTCAGGGCAAAAAGTGGTTTAAGATAATTCCACCATGGAAATAGAAGGACTGGTGAGCAGTCTTATAGAAGAGCTTTAGATAATCAGACCTTATCTCTTAATTGCAAGTGAGTAATAGATAACAAACTAATCTTTCCTTCCTCTGTGTCATGTGACAGCCATGAGCCATGTATGTACTGGGTGTGTGTGTATAACTATGGGTGTATAAGACTGTGCGTGTATATATATATATTTATGTATGTACTGGGTGTGTGTGTATAACTATGGGTGTATAAGACTGTGCGTCTATATATATATATTTATGTATGTACTGGGTGTGTGTGTATAACTATGGGTGTATAAGACTGTGCGTGTATATATATATTTATGTATGTACTGTGTGTGTGTGTATAACTATGGGTGTATAAGACTGTGCGTGTATATATATATTTATGTATGTACTGGGTGTGTGTGTATAACTATGGGTGTATAAGACTGTGCGTCTATATATATATATTTATGTATGTACTGGGTGTGTGTGTATAACTATGGGTGTATAAGACTGTGCGTGTATATATATATTTATGTATGTACTGTGTGTGTGTGTATAACTATGGGTGTATAAGACTGTGCGTGTATATATATATTTATGTATGTACTGTGTGTGTGTGTATAACTATGGTTGTATAAGACTGTGCGTGTATATATATATTTATGTATGTACTGTGTGTGTGTATAACTATGGGTGTATAAGACTGTGCGTGTATATATATATATTTATGTATGTACTGTGTGTGTGTGTATAACTATGGTTGTATAAGACTGTGCGTGTATATATATATTTATGTATGTACTGGGTGTGTGTGTATAACTATGGTTGTATAAGACTGTGCGTCTATATATATATTTATGTATGTACTGTGTGTGTGTGTAAGTACATTTGTGTGTATAAGGGTGTGTGTATAAGGATGTGTATGCATGTATGTACTGGGTGTGTGTGTATAACTATGGGTGTATAAGACTGTGCGTCTATATATATATTTATGTATGTACTGGGTGTGTGTGTGTGTGTGTGTATATATATATATTTATGTATGTACTGGGTGTGTGTGTATAACTATGGGTGTATAAGACTGTGCGTCTATATATATATTTATGTATGTACTGGGTGTGTGTGTAAGTACATTTGTGTGTATAAGGATGTGTATGCATGTATGTACTGGGTGTGTGTGTATAACTATGGGTGTATAAGACTGTGCGTCTATATATATATTTATGT